>NC_087212.1:34573323-34600823 GCF_015104395.2 Macrobrachium nipponense
CAGAGTGCCATTACTGTGTTTCCCTGGAAACTTACTCACCAGTTATATACTTAGTTTCTCAAAATTAAACATTGCAACAGCTTTCTCCTCCTTACCCCACAGTCCCCCCCCCCCCCAACCCCAACAGATCTTTTAAAACCATCAACGCATGAAATGGAAAACAAAATTCCCAAATGATCAACGTGCTTTCCAAACCTTTGATCTCCGTAATAAGCAGCAAACCGTAGTAAACCAGAGAGCAAGCAAGCAAGCGGCAGCGCCGGCTGTCTGTGGCAGACAGTCGATCTTTTAGACAGACACCGAACACCGACTTTGCCTCCATAGAGCTCATGGCCACTGGCGTTAACAGTTTCACATATCCTTCCCAGTCAGAGGCACAAGGCGACGTTTCTTTTATATTCTTCTCCTTCCCAAGCTCCATGGTATACTTCATCTAAAACCCTTAAATAAAAAAATAAATAAATAAATAATCCCACTCAAAAGAAATGTCACATCTCGCAAACTTGAAAGAAATGACCGGAAATATCAAACAGTTGAACAGACGTGACATCTCTTCTTAAATATCTACTGGATATTTCTTATAAACTTATAAAAACATGTAAACCAGCATGTTAAACCAATGAAATAATACCAGACAAGTACTGGTTGTTGAGATTAAATCTTACACTGTTCTTAGCTTTCTATTTCTATTCACGACGTTTTCGAATTTTTTATTTAATCTTTTTTCTTCTTCTTCTTGAAGGTTACCATTTCCTCTACTGCCTTAAATAACACATCCCTCCCAACAGTTTCCCTGCCATCTCCCAGTGACATAATCAGCACCATTGTAAATAGATAAATATATATATGTATATATATATATATATATATATATATATAATACCCACACATACACACACACACACACACACACACATATATATATATATATATATATATATATATATATATATATATATATATATATATATATATATATATATATAATAGATATATATATATATATATATATATATATATATATATATCATATAAGATGACGCAAAATCGCATGACTAATTTATTCTGGTCTATGCAACTCTTCTCTCTGAAGGCTATATACCACAATCAGTAAAGCACCTTCTATGGGAAGAAATAAAATATCCCTCAACTGCAATAAATGCACCCAAAGCCCTGGATATATTGCCATCAGCCAGAGAGCTGCAAATCGAAAAGAAAAATTCTCATCCGACAGCTGGCTCAGATGAAGACTCATAAATAAAAAGATATAAAAGAAGACCCGGCCGTGTGGCTCATCTGATCAGAGCCGCTGGGAAATGGACAGGGAGCTACCTGTGTGAAAATGGAACGCACGAAGTTTCAGCCCTGGAAAAAACGCAATCAGTTAGCCGCTGGAAGAGGCCATGCAACCGCCTGGATGGCTGAAAAGAGAAACCGGCAACCGGAAAAAAACCGACTTTCGAACTTTGGGTGAAAAAAGCTCTCGCTGTTAACTCCTGCAAGTGAATGAGTTAGAAGTTAAGGCAGGCACGAACAGTTAACCTCATACTCCACGTACTGAGGGATATAATTACGAGGACAAATTACTCTGAGGCCAAATGATGGAAAACATCGAGACAAACAACTATAATAGAAGGAAAGAAATGATAGCATCAGTAGAAGACGGTTGTTTTCATTAGCCTATGAAAAAAATTTAACAGGAGTCTTTTTGAGAATTAAAACCATAAAAACAAAATTTGATTACCTTCTGGTAAAAGAGACCGTAGTGTGACTATTAACTGAGGGGGAAAATATACTTTCACTGCTGGATATGTATAAAAAAAACGCTTTGATGGCCGATGACCTAAAAATATAAATAAATCCATTTAAAAATGGATTTGAAAGCCCTTTATAACGAGAACGTTTAATAAAGGATAAAAAAAAATTTTGAATATCCGAACTGACCCTCAAAATGAAAAATGTAACTAATCACTCACTAAAAAAACGAAGGTAGCGTTAATTGGCTAATGATAAAATGGTACGCATGGACCTAATAAAGCTAGAAAAATGGAGTCAACTAAAAGGGAATCATCACATTTGCCGGATGATCAAAGCAGCAAGCACCACTGATTTCCGTCAGAGTACAGACTAATTAGGATATCAGATGAGCAAGACAGCATAAAAGTTAATTAATCGTTGACACTGTGAAAGGCCAGCGAACCGTTCCTACACAAATGACCATCCACGGTCATGATCTGCAAATGTTACTTGTCATTCCATAACAATAAATGCTGAAATGAATCAAACTCATTAGTCAAGGAAACAAGGCAATATGAATGTTGGACGAAGGAAGTGAAAGAGATCGAATAAAATTGAAGACAGTTAATTAATGAATTAACCTGAAAAAAATAAATGAATAAGTAGCGAGTTCTAAGCTAAAAAATGAGGACAACAGAGTCAAGCTGTAGATAAACTAGGACCATAAATTAGGATGCGAATATACCTTTAAATACAGGCGAAAACCGAAACACAAGTCAAGATAAAACGAACCATTAACATAATCTAAATGCAAAGCAAACCGCGTCTACAAGTTAACTTGGACAAAAAAATATAAAATTAAATTTAAAAAAATAGCTTCTACATCGCTTGAAAAACATAAACAGACCTAACAGTTAATGTCCAGTAATCTGTAAAGAAAATAAGCCTCCGAAGGAAAATATCACACCTAAGACTTCCTCATTTTTTGGGACTTCGAGAGGAGCCCTTGATGGATATTTCAGGATGCAGATGGCGTGAGTTTTTGCTGTACAGAGGTAGAAGGAAGGAAGGAAGGAAGGAAGGAAGGAAGAGGAACCGACAGAAGGACGAGTGAAGGAGTAGAAAAGTGCCCCAGGATAAAAGCAAACGGCTCTCGACTGCTGTAAGACGGGAGTAGCGGCCCGTTGACTGCTGGAAATGGTGCCTGGACGCTGATAAGAGAGAGAGAGAGAGAGAGAGAGAGAGAGACTCTCCCTTACTCTCTCCACTCGATCAATAGCCGGCGGTATCCCGGCACAAACGCCGACACCACTCCTAACTGCTCCTGCTGTTACTGCTGCTGCTGCCGCTGCCGATACTGCTGCCTGCTGCCGACGACGACGACGACGCCCCTCTGGTGAGGCATAAGCAGGAGCGATAGAAGCAGCTGCCGTCTAGGGGCGGGGCATCGTACGCCTACCCTCGGTTGGCGGCGAGGGAAAAATATTTTGACTCCAACTTACACCAAACGAAGAATCTCAACTATTTGTTCATTTCTTCGAGAGAATATTTAAAAAGGACACAACGGTCTCTCGCCGACGGCAAGGCACACGCCAGACTGTACCAAGATGAAGCAAAAACGCGTAAAGAAACAAAACTTCAAGAAATGTGATTACAGGAGGGCCATTTCCAGTGTTAGAGAGACGAGACGTCGTTGAAGCTTTCATTACAAATAAAGCATAAAGGGCCAACTAATAATAATAATAATAATAATAATAATAATAATAATAATAATAATAATAATAACAAGAGGTAGAACCTTCCCTAGTCTTTCATTCTACTTCTCGAGTTATCGAGAATGTCGTGAGAATATGTATAGCAGCGTATGGTACTGAGATCTACGTCACATCCATATGGTTATCGCCGTCATAAAATTACGGGTAGGTGCAGTATATAGACATACGATGATAATAGTTTATTTCAGTTCAGTTCAGTATATAGACACACGATTATATAGTTTATTTTAGTTTAGTTCGTTTTATTGTCGTAGATAATTCGTGATTGTAATAATTTACCTTTCGCCTTTCTAAACCAGTCGCTACTGTCTGTCGCTTGTCTGAGGATGAAAAACTATGAACGACATATCTGATTTAATCTAAAGCGTCAATCTCACTTTGTTGATTAGTTTTTTACTTTACTAATATACTGATGGGGTCTTGGGGGTACGATAAGGCAAGAGAACTGATAATGCAAAGAATACAAATAAATTTAAGTAAGAACACTAATAATGCAAAAATAAAAATGCCAATAAATTAATATATTTCCGCTAAGCAAAAATAAAATGACTCAGCAAACCTAGCACCTCGTAGTTTAACCACATGAAGATCTGTCGTCAATTAGAAAAAAAAAATCCTCATTATCATTCTCTAATACTGGTGCAAATAATGCGCTTCACTTCGAAACAACAACAGCAACGCCAAAAACATTAGTAATAACGCAACTATTAACGAAATGTAAGAAGGTGGAGGCAAAAAAATGCCCCTCCATTACGAACAATGCAAGGGTAAAAATTTAATGAACCCATTTGTCTTTTACAACATATTACTCATTTGTGTAAATAATACTCTCAAGATTACATTAACAAACAGAGACCCTTCACAGTACCAAACATCAAAGCTAACCATGACAACGAGGAAGACCTAGGGAGTCGCTCTCTCTCTCTCTCTCCTGTGATAATGTGTTTACATTAATCATATTATCCGTTCCTCAATGATATTGCGCCTCGGAAGGGTGACACTGTGACGTGTATAACGCAACAACATACTCAAGCCCCGCCCATTCCTTTCTCTCTCTCTTCGTTATCTTATACCAATTACAGTTTTCGTGACGTACTTTTTTTTTTTTTTTTTTTTTTTTTTTTGTGGGGGGGGCAATTGCAGTCTTCGACACGTTGGACAGTTTTTGGTTTTAGTTTCCAGTTGAACTCTTTAAATATCGCACATAATTTATTACCATTACTTGGTTGTCTTCAGAGCGTCATAAAGTTCTTTTATTTTTCTTTTCTTTACCAATTAGTCTTCTTAACAATTAGTCTTCTTAACAATAATTTTTATTTTCCTTCTATACAATCTTCACAACATTCTATAGTTTCATTTTCCTCCGAAATTACATGTCAAGTATCTCGGAACACAGGGGAAGGTATAAAATTCAAAGCATAGTGGTAAAGGGTAGGACGAAGTAATGACTAAATCTACGACGCCTTTGCCTTTTCTTTATTTAGTTATCTATCTCGTTCGCCAGTGTTTCACCCCAATCAACCAGGCGTCGATGACCAATGCTATCATAACGCGAGTGTACGGAAACATTAATCATTCCTCTTCCTTCACCTCCTTTTCCTTCATCCCTTCCACATAATTCTCTTCCCCACCTCCTTGGTTCTTCTATTCCTCATTCCATCCCTCACTTCTCCTCTCTCCTTCAATATTCCCACCATGTCCTTGGTTATCCCACTTACTCGACCATTCCCTCCTCAACCATTAGCGGAGTATCATTCTATATTCCACTAATTAGTGGCGCCATTACTGTGTAAATGTGTATCATGATACTGCACCCTCTGAGATGTCATATGCGCACAAGCGTAATGGGTCTTTGAGCGTAATTAAATATAAAATCGTATTATATATATATATATATATCTATATATATATATATATATATATATATATATATTATATATATATATATATATATATGATATATATAGTATATATTATATTTATTATATATATATATATATATATATGTGTGTGTGTGTGTGTAAACACATATACAAATATATATACAAGTGTATATTATACATATATTTATGTATACACGTATCCGATAATGTGTATCCTTATTTCATTCTCTGTGCGAAACACGTTATTATTCCACGTTTATTTATCACAAATCTTTAACAAGAAGTGGCGTTTTATTTGTCAAAGTACAAGGTAGTTGCAAAATTACATGAATTCCGGCATTAATATTCAGAATAGGTACAGTACTATATATATATATATATATATATATATATATATATATATATATATATATATATATGTGTGTGTGTGTGTGTGTGTGTGTGTGTATATTGACGAACTATCGCTAAAGCATGCGATATATCATGTTTTTGACAATATGTATATATATGTAGTGTATATATATATGTGTATATATATATATATGTATACATATACATATATATATATATATATATATATATATATATATATATATATACACAAATATTGCTGTATAAGGCCGCAGTTTTACGCTGCAGCCTTTGCATGCAGAGTAATTATGCCCGTTGAGAATAACTAATGTGTTTTCACAGGAACTAGTTTATCAGGTCGAGTTAATGTGCGCCTGTTCATTCCGGTCATTTATTACCCTTCACAATGCGTTTTCGTCGCCTGCATCGTCATTACCTCTAAAGAGTCCCCATGTGTCATTGTCATTACTTCGTTGAGTTATATGTTTCCAATGAACCCCATTGGGTTTTAAGTGTAGTTTATTGTATTGCTCAATTTTGCTTTTAATTATTATTCCAAGTAGATGGCTTTCCTAGTGAAGTGGTACCATGTGAATATATACGTATGTATATATGTATATGTATATTTAAATACATATATATGTGTGAATATATATCTGTCCATATATATAAGTATGTATATCATATATATATATAGTATATATATATAGTATATATATATATACATATATGTATATATATATATATATATATCTATATATATATAGATATATATAATATATTGTTTCGAAGTTCCTGTGACACGGCAGGGTTGGTAAACATATAATTAAACTTTCCTCTTTACATCACATCATAAGGTTAGTTTGAGGAGAGGGGGAGGGAGGAGGGGCATAAAAGGTGCTAATCTGCAGTTCCAAGCATTTATGTTTTTATACCGGTTGACATTCCAATTTGCGTCCCAATTGCTCAAGGTATTCAGTGGTGGTCTCTCGTACAATGAACACATAAAATAGTGCTCAATTCTAGAGGTGTATTCAACAAATTAACAAGTTTTATATCCCAGTACTCAAATATTATCATTATTATTATCAATATTATTATCATAATATTATTATTCAGATAATTAACCCTATTCATATTGAACAAGCCCACAAGGGCCATTGATTTTAAATTCAAGCTTGCAAAGAATATGGTGTTCGGTAGAATGACTTCCTATACAGCTCAGTCCTGCTACTTACAAATGAAACCTACACCGTTGTAAAAACACCTTGAAACTAACCAAAAATGCCATTATACTTAATATCAACGGCTACGAACACCTAATAAACCATACAAAAAAAAAAAAAAACAAAACTTTACACACAATAAAATGGGAAAATTGAAAGAAAACCTCACCTATAGGAAAACAAAAGAACTTCGACAGCCTTTCCCCAGTACGTGAAAACAAACTCTCCATGCGAGTCTAAACTTACGAGATTTTTTATACTTCAACAAACCTCTCTCTCATCGGTAACACTCCTCTTACTCATTAATCTCCGGCTGTCCCCCAGTGTTCACATGTGAAAGCCCACAAAGAACTATTCTATTCTTTCACATCACGGCCAACACTTGCTGTCTGGAGGGTCTGAAGCTAACGCAAGAAGCATGCTACGAATACTGAATGTGATATATATATATATATATATAGTATATATATATATATATATATATATATACACCTATACGTGTATGTGTATATATGTATACATTATATATATATATATATATATACATACGTGTGTTCTTACCCACATACTATGTTTCTAAATAAATGCTTCTTACCGTCTGTAGCGAACACATCGTATATACTAGAGCGTTGTTTCTTTTAATTGAAAAATATCGAAGAATACGGCAAACTGTTCCTAATATGATTTTTTCTAAACTTCTAAAGTTTACTTTAGCTGGCAAATTTACAAACTAGAATAAGCTGCTCTATCCCCTCCGTCGCCTCTGAGGTATCTACACACAAACTGTATAAATGCATTGTTTATATGTTCTAAACATAGAATCAAATGTATAAATTTCAAGGACATGAAGAAAAGGCAATTAACCCTCAGCAGTGCAACAACCGTCCTCATCAACTTCCTCCAAAAAGATGGAAAATAAGAGACAAATCGGCGCTATTCTATTTATCATGACACCTTCATCCGGTCATTATCACGTCCTCAATACACAGCGAGTAGCGTCATTCTGCCCTTTTATGGCAACAACAGCTTTAAGGTTGCCAATTTCTCACTTTTTTCCCCTTTCCTGACAACGTGAGCGATAAGCCATCGACCTTATGATGCTCGGCAACCACAAACGGAATAACCTTATCGAGAGATAATCATTCTTCCTTTGTTCGCTATTAAAAATTAAATAGAAATCAATCAAAAACATGAACCAAGGATAGTGTTCCAAACTTGAGAGAGATACAGAAAGAGAGAGAGAGAGAGAGACATCCAATTTTCCCCTCTCTTAACCCCTTCGATGTAGGAACTGATAAGGCGAGAAACTGCGACCTTAAATTACGTCTTTTATTATCATTTTCGACATATCCCATGATAGCGTCTCAACACCCCTACCCTTCTCCCCACCCCTCATCCACAAAATGAAATCACAAGTCTTTCCACGACTGCGGACGCCAGATTGCTCTCTCTCTCTCTCTCTCTACGCAAATACACTATGAAAAAGAATGTATGTGAGTCGCTCTCTCGTTGTGAGGCTCTCTCTCTCGCTCTGTCTCTGTAAAATAATATATATGAGAACAACGTGTTGATTCTCTCGCCTCTCTCTCTTATGATATATTATATATATACTATATATATATATATATCTATTTATAAATATATGTATATAATATATGTATATGTATATGAGCGGGTGCGTGTGTACACTTATTATGAATTCATAATTTATAATTTAATAACCAAAAACCTATCCTAATTCATTTTTATTCAAATAATACGATGAGAGTGATTACATAATTACATGACAAAGGCTTTTGCATTACATTAAACTACTCTGTGTTCATAGATAATTTTCAAATGCACACAAAATAAATCCTACTCCTCTGCATATATACACATCCAACTAATGGACATGATAAATTTAACCATTCCGTCATTCATACACCTATGCACTTACATGATATTAAGAGAGAGAGAGAGAGAGAGAGAGAGAGAGAGAGAGAGAGAGAGAGAGAATGCATCTTAGAAAATTTTTCAAAACATGATTCTTCGTAATTCCTTGGGAATAAAATTTGATTAGCTGCAACCATTCGAGCAAAAGAAAAAGGCGAAGCATCGGACTGAACTTTCTTCCGAAAAGTATTCCCCAAGAATAAGAAAGAATGAGAAGTCTCGTTTTTACAGATTTTTTCTACGTTCGTGGCGCCCTACATCCCTTAAAGAAAAAAAAATAGGAAGAACGAGCAGACTTCATATACCTCCCATCCCCGCCACCACGCCCCCAATTTACATACGTCATCAGGCTTCCCCACACAACCAAATCTAGGATCCAGTTACATGCGTCACTGCCAGAAATCTTTCTCACCGCTAGAAGTCTTCCTCACAGCCATAAGCCTTCATCACAGTGAGAAGTCTTCCGCACTGCCAGCAGTCTTTCTCGCCAGAAGTCTCACTGCAAGAAATCTTCCTCACTGCCAAAAGTCTTCCTCACTGCTAGAGGTCTTCCTCGCTGCCAGAAGTCTTTCTCACCGCCAGAAGTCTTCCTCACAGCCCCAAGTCTTTCCAACGCCGCTTTCTTTCGACTTCATACCTTCCCTCATCTCGTCTTATCTGATATTTCACTTCCAATTCCGTAACGTTTGTGAAAACTGATGAATCAGGGAGAATTTCTTAGGTTGGACTTCTAGTTCGGTGGATCCATTCACTTCGCAGGCCATCAGCTGCTTGCTTGATTTCTTTCTCTCTGGAAGGGGGCCGAGGATTGGGGTCACAGAGCGAGTCATTGACCAACAGTTCGTGTTGGATTTGGAGGAGGCTTTTGAGAATTTATATATTATATATATATATATATATATATATATATCGATATATATATATATATATATATATAGTGTGTGTGTATACAGAAGAAAAGTTACACACACACAAAGTTGCAACAGTTTAATATAGGAAAATGGAAAGCAACAACCGCAAACATTTTATAAGTTTACATCCATTCATCATTTGTCAACATAGCATAACAACGCAATACAACTTACATGATATAGAAATTCTAATCAATAATAAAAATAATAGAAATACCATATTCAATTTTCGTTGGAATCGAAAGTAAAATGTCACCAAAGAGGTCTGGGGCCATTATTATCCCATAGAATCACAACCAATATTATCAATATCTAAAGAACGATAAATTTAGCCAACAGACTCCGTATGTTTTCAAGACCTGCAGCCCTAAAGAGTAAAGAACAAATTGGCAGCTGGTCAGTAAATTTCTTTTATGAAACATCGATACATAGACATAAGCATAACCTCAAAAGAAAAAAAAATGTCACATCCCCATCAGATTGAAGACGAGACCAATTATGTGTATTTAAATATTTTGGAAATATTATCAAACAAAGAAAAAATCACCTCCAACCCTGTTTTGTATACCCATTCCAGATTATTCTCTACAGCTGACAATCATAAGCAACTGGAATCATGGCGAATCTCCTTATTACAAATCGGTAGGGGTACCCTGAAGTAAAACATGTTATAAACAAACGTCTTGACTTGACTTATCGCATTGACACCACAAACATTGTTGAATGGAGGCATATGACATACTCGTAGTTCTAACCAGTACTTCGTACGATCATCTAGTATTGGCCGAGGGTTCGTTCTCAATCTACGGTCGCTGACTTATTTTCAAATTGTTTGCGACATGTAAGAAATAAGATGCCGCCGTGTCTTTATGACATGTTTTCCTGCAATGTGGACGACCCTAAGTCATACAATTATCTGGCGAATAACAGATTCAAATTCTAACATGAAATAAAGAAAAAAGGTGATGTTCAAAATACCCAACTCGCCGTTATGAGACGTATTTGAAAGCTATGAAAAAGACAATAAGATTAAGATTTGCGTTCAAATTACAGGTATGGTTTGGATTCAAATTAAATCTTCGACGTGTTTGGGACTAATGAGAAACGTCTATAAACATCCTCTGTCTTGAACGTTACTTTATGAGTTCAGCTACTGTGTTGCAAATGTAAAACATAATGGTCAATGGCAGTGACCTGCGTAGACTCCACTGAAAGAATATTACCCAGACATTTACAGCAAAGTCTTCAAAGCTCTGAAACAAATAAGGACAATAATATAAAAGTAAACATACGGGAAAAATGATACTGAATGTAAATAAGCCAGGTTTTACAAGCCACCTATTATAATCATTAATCCTACCCTAAATTCCACTTGTGGAAAAGGTTGAATATAAAATAAATAAAAGTGAATGCCGAAAGGACCTAAAGAGTAACTGCTCGATAGCCAAACCTCAAACAGATGATTAAGGTCAGATAAAGATGGATGAGTGGAAAGACGACGAATATCCGAGATGCAACTGACAAAAGCCGTACATATACCCCCGTGATCAAAACTGAGGATAAGGTGGTATCTGCTATTCGGCCAGGCATGCTGACAGGTGTACATCAACTATTGAAAAACCAACCAAGAAAAGTGAATCGAAATCTAGTGTTACACCAACCTTTTGTCGAATATTCCAAATTGCCCTTCCACTTGAAAGAAAGCAGTTTTACTTAAAAAACTATGCCTGTTCCACTCGCCCGCAGAGAGGGACGGGGGCATCGTTTGACTCGAAAAATCTGCCGTCTCGATCAATTTCCAAACGACAAACTCACAATAGGAAGATTGAAATATTTGCTGCAGAGTTTAGTTCCTGGTTGATTTCCTCCAAGGCCATCATCAGGTCTAAAAGTGCGCAAATGGCATAAATTCTTCATTCAATAAGAAAGCAACAGAGAAAATTATTCCAAAGCCCGGGGAATGAAGCCGCTCTATTACAAAAACACGACACCTCTACCGTGAGCAGGACTGAGCACTTGAGGGACACGAGCTTTAAAAATCAAGTAAAGGAAAGATTGAATGAAACAGAATATAAAAACAACCATGTAATTAATTTTTATCGTACTTACCACTATGTATTCTTTAGTTTCCTGGTGAACGGAAGCCTACTTAAAAAAATAATCATATCAGACTTCTGGAGTTAAAATCTTCATCGCATTATTATGTTATTTACAATAATTTTAAGTTATTTACAACACTGTCTAGTTCATCCAATCCCCACTTCAAACATTTATGAGAGGCATAAAACCATTCTCTACCAATACCAGGCATTGAGTTCGCACTGAACATTACGTTCCTTATGCTACGGAAAACAATGTGCGCATCTCAATAATAATAATAATAATAATAATAATAATAATAATAATAATAATAATAATAAACTATTTAAATAACAAAAATAAAACCTTCACTTGTCCTTTCCTTAACTTTAAAACGCGATTCAACGCTAAACAAATTGAATGGAATACAAATTCGAGCAATACCAAGGGATTGTAATCAATGAGTACTTTCGCCTAAGTCCCTCGCACATTTCACTCCACAGAATGGAAGGCTTACGAACAGTAATTCTGCAATTCCTATACAATATAATTGCACGGAATTTCAATGACTACGCATTTCCTATAATCGCTGATGCGGGCGCACTAATTTCAATATTCATGGACGCAAATTCAAGTTAATATCTTTCTTAATTGGCCATACTTATACTGCTAACGAACTCTAGCTTGCAATAACACATGAGCCTGAAGTAACTGGTATCACTAACGTACATTTTGGCATATTCATGGTCGTTGGGGTAAATCTGTGTTCTCAGACAGCTTTGGTTTATTATGATTTAATTCACTACGAATATGTACTTCATGGTTTACAAAACAAATAAAAGACATAAGGAGGACTTCGGAGATTTCAGCTTAATAGGAAAAATATAGCAGAACGTTAAGATATTAACAATATGAATAATATATATGCTCTCTCTCTCTCTCTCTCTCTCTCTCTCTCTCTCTCTCTCTCTCTCTCTCTCTCTCTCTCTATCTATATATATATATATATATATATATATATTATATATATATATATATCTATATATCTATATATCGATATATATATATATATACATATATATGCAATATGCATATATATATATATATATATATATATATATATATATATATATAATGTAAATAAATTCTTCTGTTAAAACAGGATACGTCCTCAAGTATAAGCAGGCCCATTAAAACTCTGTCTTAAAGCTTAGGACTATATTTCGGTGGACTGACTTCCACCCTTATCAAGAGTGGAAGTCAGTCCACCGAAATACAGTCCTGCTTTAAACCAGACTGTTTTAATTGGCCTTTTATACCTTGATATATATATATATAATATATATATATATATATTATATATATATATATATTATTATATATATTATACATACATATATATATATATATATATATATATATATATATATATATAATATATATATATATCATATAGCATTAAGCTACAAATGTCCTTCCAATATTCAATTCGCTCTACGTCGGAATTAGTATATTTTCATATATGTTAACCAATGGGGAATTTTTTAGTTGATAATAATTTCGTCCTCTCGTGTTTTCGAACCTGCGCACAGAGGAGAAATCAGGACTTTAGTGACGTCTTTACCGACTCGGCCAACAAGTTCTGATTTCTAATCTGTGCGCTGGTTCGAATCCACGAGAGGACGAAATTATTATCAACTAAAAAAATTACCCTTTGGTTAGCATATATGAAAAATATACTAATTCCGACGTAGAGCGATATATATATATATATATATATTTATATATATATATATATATATATATATATATATATATATTTTATATATATATATATATTATTATTACGTATGGGCCTGGCCTTGAATGAGGTTCCAATACGTAAACAGGAATAGTTGAGGGAAAAAGAGTAAATTACTTAAACTTATCGTAAAAAGGATTTAAAGTGAACATTTACTCTAGAGGAAAAGGTCGCCAGAAACTCAGCTAATTACTTTACATCTATTTATTTACAAGAGGCTGCTTAACAGCCTGGAAAAGTATTAAAACTGGTCCACCCGGGGACTAATAATATCTCCCAGGGATGATAGTTGGCTCAAAATGAAATTCAAGTAAAAGCTGGTTTCGAAATCTTGCGGTAATGCAACACTTGCGAGCGAAGAGACTTGGACACGTGACTCAGGGAATCTGGAAAAAGATCCCAGATTAGACAAGACAAAAAGAAAAAGGACTTCTTGCACAAGTTACGATTATTCAGTTCTCTAACACTGGGGAAAAGGCACTCGAGTGTTTCACTGAGGTATGCAATGACTTCATTTGTCTGGGACGATCACACAAGGGGAAGCATGCGGCCATGAGGCAGTGAGAGGAACAATGGGATAAGTTAGAAGTTTGATTTATGAAAATTAGGAGGTAAGGAACTGGCAATATGCTGCTTCACAAGACGTACCTGGATGCCATGATCAGTGGACCTTTGTGGAAATGCGGCCTGGGCTTTGTCTCCGGTCTGGGACTCTGGGCGCGCCAGTAACGCCGTTAGGCCTAAGTGTGGAAGGCTGGCTGGCTGGACATCCGTCCGAGGTCACGACTGGAGCTGACTGAGGGCGAATGCAGGTGTCTTTCATGGGTGTTGGGAGTCAGCTTAACCCCCCCAAGAGCAGGGCAATCCTGGAAACAGAACATACAGCCAGCAGAGGGTTCACAGGAAAAAGAGCTTAAGATATAGGCCTAAGAAGTACCAGTCTGCCTACATCCTTCCCTTTGGGATACGTCCTTAAAGCTGACAAGTCTATTTTCCCCCTTCTAACAGGAACTCCCTATCTCTGGCTGGCGTGTTTTGGTTTCCCGCCTAAAAATTAGCTGATATTTGGAGGAATATGGCTGCCTTTTTACAAATCAAAATATTTAACTAAATTCTGGGTAGACGAGGTGGTCAATAAACGTAGCAATATATATAATATATAATATACTATGTGTGTGGCGGAATCTCCTACATAACATAACCTAGAACAGAAATCTTTAGAGTATCTCAAAATACACTACGTGTCAATTATCTGATCGAATCTTAATCGAGAACTTTAAACTGTAAAATTTAACGCAATAAAAACGCAACGGAAAGAAGCAAAAGGGTACAATGACATAAAGCAATAATGGAGATTAACATAAAATGAAGAGAGCAAAATTGTGCAGGCGGCCTGGTAAACGAAACACAAAAACAAATTGCCGACACAAAAAACAAATATATACAAAAGTTAGATTCATAAAAACATTCGTGGTTGAAATTATTCTTTTTTTGTTTTCGTACAACCAAAATTTTGTTTTCTGCTTTTGATGGATAAAATATATTTGTCTGGTTCAAAATGGCTTTCGTATTTCCCAGGAATAAACATTTTTTAACAATAAAGAATTCATCAAGCGCACATCGATGCGGGTGTCTGTTTTAACACTAAATTTCTTTGGGGGCAGGGTGGGAGGGAGAGTAGGTGCCCAGATGAGGAAGCGTGGGGAGAAAGAAAAAAACAAAAACAAAAAACAAGTCCATCCGTGATGATCAAATTCCTTTTTCCATTACCTTTTCTTTATTCTTTTCTTTTGTCAGGTTGTCTAAAAATTCAAAATCAATTTACAAATGTAACAAAAAATTATCAAAAGGGGTGAAACCTAGCTTGATGTAATTAAAACACCAGAAGAGAGTAAAAATGAAATAAAAAGTGTAAGTTAATCGTTAACTTGCCTAAAGATCACAAAAAAAGTAAAAAGTATCTACCGAACAATCGTCTACAGTGATAAGAAAAGGTCTTGCTTACTCAGCTGAGAGGGAAATATTTCTCATTGACCTGACAACAGCAGGAAAAGCTGGATTTGAGAGTAGGTTGCGTACCCAGCCGTGGCATGTATGAAAGAGAACCCATAAAGATCTACAGGCGGAACATTTCACTGAGTGATGGCCACAAGCCAATTCCGGAAAACTATTATCGATGGCTTTGTATACCCGATTAACAAAAATCAGTTTATTTTCACTTCTTAGTATTTGCTTTTCCAGAGTAAAATCCTCGACCATCTTTTCAACGAGGCATTATCAAAAACTGAAATCTATTAATCCCAAACCAACACCAGTTACATGAAACCACACCAAAGTTTACATTTTACTGCCTGGTCCCAAAAGGTAAATAATTCTATCTGAACGGTCTTGCAATTTCATGTGTTTCTATAAATTCAGTAAAAGCTTTACCACCCGACAACGCTGGAATGTCTGGTGTTAGGTCGGAAAGCGGAACGAAAAAATAACAGGATGGTAAATAACAATTAACATTTCGGTCACTGGCAGCAAGGCAAAACACACGATAGGGGACCGGCTGACAGGCAAATAATTACCCCTGAAGGGAGTAATGTAACAAAAGATAAATGAAAATTGGCAAAAAGGGGCGACACTGCCGGGTCAAAATATAGGATTACTGTAGTGAAAACTCCGGTAATGATATAAATACATCTCATATAAAATTTAGGATGTATAAGTAAATAACTATTGGAACTCAAAATCCAAATGTCTTTAAATAGAGAGGTAAAAATCAATTATGAAATGCAAAAATTACTGATAAAAACCGAAGAAAATATCGAAAAACTATAATAGTGAAATGAAGAGCGAAAAGAAAATTGCAAAACTTGATAAGAAAAGTTAAGGCAACGTGGCTAAACCTAACGAAAAAAAATGAGGAAAAACGATAAAAAGAGAAGGCAGGAAAAGGAGAAAAAAAAAAAAAAATAAATAAAAGGACTGGGGGTTACGCTTGCCAAAAAGAAGTCCCCAAGACTCGTCATAAAGCACTTCCTTAAGAGGGTATAATGACGGGAGGATTATGTGTTCCTTTGTCGGTCATTCGGACACTGATTTTCGTTCCCTATTTCCTTTTATACAGAAAAAAAGGCCAGTGACCTATACTATTATTATCTGTCTGTCTCTCTTTCTCCTTCTATCTTTGGTGGGCAGCCCTACCAAACTAGCTGCACGCACAAATTGAAGCGTATTTGTCTAGTTGTATCGGGAATTTTGGGAAAAGTATATATTTAACAAACAACGAAAATAGGATAAAAGATTTATAGACCATATTACATAGATTACAGCAGAAATTCAAAGTACAAATCACTTTCATGTTTCAGAAGTTAGATAACAGTTTTAGATATCAAACTTTATCATTATTGCAAATATATATATATATATATATATATATATATATATATATATATATATATATATATATATTATATATATATTACACGTCTTCCTGACAGACCCTCCGGCGGGGCGCCGGGTCTCCACAAGCAAATCCACAGTTTCAAAACTTTTTTTTATTTTCTATTCTCTTCCCCAAACGAAGAAAGACGTCTGGAAAATTCGCTGGAACGGATCAGTGTGTAAGACCACCAAACCCCTTTCTTCTCCTCCTTCCGACTCTCCATTCCTACTCCTACCCCTACCCCTACACCCACTCTTACTCCCCTTCCTCCTCTCCACCCACACCAAGACAAGGTCTCACTCAACAATCCAAGCAGCCTCCCCACCTCCCCCTAAACCCTGGCAAGACACCCTCTCCCCTTGTCCAGGACATGGATGGAACTCTTCCAGGAGTAATGGAAAGTTGCCTTCCTTCTTCCATTCGTATACGAGGATTTCACTGAAGCCAGAAACTTGCTTTTTATTCACTTATCATCATTTCTTTTCTATCTTATGAAAAATTACTTTCCCAACGTTTTCATACTGAAAAATTAGTTCTGCCTTGCAAAAGTCGAGATATTCCTGGATACAATCAACTTGGACATTGCTAGGGATGATTAAATCATGGAAACAACTAAATTACTCGTATATCTTCAATTTTATTTTATTTTTTATTTGTTTATTTATTTTAGAACTTGTAATTCAATCATGAAAATCGACCAGTCTAGGAACACGTTTTTGTTATTCCTGAGTAACAGGCCAGAACCAAAATGATAAATTTCAGGGAGTCCCCTCAGTGCAGCCGCGACAAATGAACTAAGTAATTAAGTCAAATAAATATCTGAATGAATCAACCGACAGAAAAATGATTAAAGGATACATAAGTAAAACATAGATAAATTAATAAATGCTAACACTACTAAACCTATGAATTTCACCGGTAAGAATATTAAAGTGAATCACCATACTGCAATTAGTATAAAAAATGAAAATGTAGGAAGACAGTAAAGTTTTCTTTTAGCAAAATAGGCAAAATTCATAAACAATCACTACTGAAAACTTACGAATAAAACATAAAAATCAATATTAAAACCAATTTCACTTTAATAACGCCAAATAAAGCGTTCATATGGGATATACGTATCTGGAAATTTAAAATGTATTATGTATGACTGTAGATACGCTGTGTACAAATACCTACAAATACTTTTTGCCTATTATATTGTCTAGAGTCCCCAGACACAGCTTCCCAGGTGGGAGAGCTAAATAATCCACATTATTTAGGATAAAAAATAAAATGCGAACACTGAATGAGAATACAAAGCGCAGCTAATGCCAAATTGATTGGTTAGGGCATGGGTTAGTCTTGAAACACGACCTATATATAATTATGATATAGTACAATCAGTCGATTACTTACGTTAATACTTTCTGTTAACTGTACCTTTCAATGCCTCCGATATCAAAACATTTGGAAAAGCAACATGCTGTTTCACCAACATTGACCTTCGTTGTTTCGTTAGGTTAGTAAAGTTCTGCAAAATTAAAATTAAAATTTAAAAGACAACTAAAAAAACGTACCGTCAAATATAAGGTAACATATCATGGAGCACTCTCTCTCTCTCCGTTACTTTTACTCGTCTATACAATTTATCAGCTCGCCCCACAAACTGAATTATCTAGTTTTCTTACTCTTCTACTCTCAACCATACTAATTTCGAAATTGGAAATTGTTTTTTGTTAAAGCAGTAATTAATCTTTCAGTCTGTTTCTGCCTCCCTGTGTATATTCCACTTGTCTCTTGTAAGCAAATTTATAGTGCTGATGTTTTTTTTTCCTATACTGTAAAATCCTCAGGTAGCTCCATTAGTCTATTACTTTTCTTTATCTTCATTCTGCTTTACTTCAGATCACAACTTTTATAAGTTACTTACTTGGGAAACAAAAAACCTATAAACAAAGACCCCAAACTTAGGCGAGGTTCTTCGTCTTCCCCCACAGTAATTCTTTAATCCACTTAACCCCACCTTTTCCTCCCCAAAACTTTGAGGTCTGTTTGCCACAATGCTTTCCTATTTTTACACCAATGTTTCTGTTGCTATCGTATTCTCACTTTTCTGAGTCCTGTTCTGTTGCCTAAGATTATTATCGATATATTCGTTACATTTCTTACATGTTTCTTTATTTGATGATATCACTTCCTCTTCCCTATTTTCCTTACATAGTTCCCTATTATCTTCTCGCTGTTCTCACTTCTTTCATTTTCCTTTATATCTCACAAATGCCTTCTTTGTTTCATCAATAAAGCATACATTTTTCAATACCCTTATTTTTTTCAAGACGAGATTTTCAAAATTCAAATATAAGCAATGCTCGATTCTACCGCCATTTATTTTTTTTTTTCATTCTTCTTCCGCTGATTTTATTTATTTCTCGTTGAGCTGAAAATTCCGCAACCATACCAAACCAGTTCTCCTAGTTACAATTTCTCTTTTATAGTCATAACAATTTATCTAACGCATGCTCAGTGTTTTCGTATCGGTAAACAACGTCTCCAAACATCCTTCAGACTATTTCCCATCGAGGGTTGGTTGATTTCCTGTTAGGTAACCGAGGTCTCCTGATCACCGTGAGCTATTTTCTCATTATAAACAACTTTATCCTGGCTGTCAGCAGAGGTAATACATATTTTCGAAGTATGGTTCAACTAAACTTGCGTTTAAAGAACTTTACGTTGAACTGACGATAGGACGCTGAATAGCAAGCAAAGATTAAAGGTAAAAAGCGGCCACAACGGAAAACTGTTTCATGAAGGTACCTCCTCATATACAAATACACTGACCCACATCTGCGTCACTGAATAACTTTTCAACAGACAAGTTCTAGAATTATCATCTGGGAAAAAATCAACAAATAGCATTTATACCATAACCTTCTTTCTTGACTTTGTGCGGCAGTTTCCTTCGGTGATAGACGCTAATCTTCATGTTTTTTTTTATCTGAGCCACATCAGAGCAAAGCTCTTAGCGCCGCTGGCCATTACACACACACACACACACACACACACACACACACACACACACACAAAGAGAGGAGCAAAAAGTATATGATACTTTTCACTTTATTAATAATAATTTTATTGTTACTTAGGGCAGCACCTATACACAACAATGCAATCTCGTGTTATCCCCTCAGTCAAGACTATTCAACAATCAATTGCACAGCAGTGCGTGTATTATCTGATAAATACATACATACATACATACATACATACATTACTACATATATATATATATATATATATATATATATATACATTATATATATATATATATATATGTGTGTGTGTGTGTACACATACACATTTTCCCTTTTCTCTATCGCATACAACCTCACTCACACAAATTTTTAAAATAAATTCATCGTCAGTTACTGATCATATAGCCGCCAAAGTATACATCATGTTTTACATCTTCAAAACATACGATACGTTCTGCTCTCTCTCTCTCTGATACAACATTTTGATAATGAACAAACACACACCAAAGCAAAACACCTTCAGGCACATTACAACACAGGCAACTAAGAGCCGTTAACAGTGTACCCAAGGCTAAGAAAATTAAGGTCGGTAAACAACTGAAAAACGAAGAATACCGGGGAAATAAGACGACTTCAGCGGAAACACCAAAAGTATTTTGAAAAAATACGTTTTATTAGACAGGGAAACCATGCACATAAGGAAAAAAACCTAACTAAGAAAATAGTTTGTTTGTTTCTTTGGTGTTTTAACGTTGCATGAAACCAGGGGTTATTCAGCAACGGGACCAATTGCTTTACGCGACTTCCGAAACAAGTCGAGAGTGAACCTTCTATAACCAGAAATACACATCTCTCACTCCTCAATGGAATGCCCGAGAATCGGACTCGTGGCCACCGAGGTGTCACGCCACACCAAACCGACCTGGCCACAGAGGCGTTGTAACTAAGAACAGGGAGAAACATCTATTGATAAAACTAGTATAACAAACGTGAGAGAGAGAGAGAGAGAGAGAGAGAGAGAGAGAGAGAGAGAGAGAGAGAGATAAGACCACGTTTTTTCTATATTTTTCTATAAACAAGGCAATGAAGGGAAAACATTCCCGAGACAAACAAATAAAAAAAGGTGTTCTCCTCGAAGATGGGACAAGATGTAATAGCATTCAGAAAATGTAACACCTTTTTCGTATAAAATTTTCTGGAACGGCGCCAAAGAAATGAAATTTTTATTGTTCCATCACAGAAACAAATGCCTTTTCCTTATAACAGCGTCGCCTAAATTGAAAGATTCGTTAAAGACTTACGGAGACATACTAGTGTGTGTGTGTGTGTGTGTGTGTGTGTGTGTATATATATATATATATCACAAGGTGGAGAGGTAAAGGCATGTCTCAGCGTAGTACATAATTTATTGCCGACGTTTCACATCACTTCGATGCATTTTCAAGGCTGGGAATGATAAAAAAATTTAAACATACAAGACTCGTCACTGATAAAACACCGTATAATATTTAAAATTTAAAATTGAACACTAAAACATTTAAAATGTAAAAATTATTGTACAACAACACTAGGTTGGAGAGACAACCTACCAGAGTAAAAAATAGAAGGTGACTGAAGGACAGAGTGGGGAGAAAAAAATAATAAAGTAAAAAAACACCCACACACTATGTAAACAATCAAGTGGTTAGGTTATGAACCTGAAACAGCTGAACTGACGAGGACTGGGCATTTAAAGTCGGTACATTAGTTTTGATTAAAATTGATTCCAGTGTTAAAAGCTCGTCATCTTTATTGGCTGATCCAATAATTTTAAAATCATCGATGTCCAAGCGGGAGCGACAGGTAATAGAGTGGTTCCGGATGCTGGATAGCTCAGGATTGGATAATTTGCATCCTGTTCGGAAACTGACTCCTTTGTGGGCGCAGAAACGGACTTGTAGCAGCCTCTTCGTGCATCAACATAAGTACCCCGATTACATCTGGGGACAAGTGTATTGATAAACTATGTTGGACACCAAAGGCGGGCTTAATCTGTCTTTAGCTCTGAAAGAGGATCGGATTGTTAGAGGATTCTTCGGAATTAATTTTAGGTTCAAAGGCTGGTAATTCCTTGTTAATTTAATTGGTAATACTTTCTTTTTGAAGGAACTGTCATGGAGGAAAGGGAACTTAGCATAGATGATTAACTTGGGAACGCTATGTATAGGAGGTGGGGGGTTTATTTTCATGTTTAATAATTTATTGAGGGTTCTATAAAAGTGCACTGAGGGGAAACAGTTGTTGCTAAAAAAGTTTACTAGAAAATCTATTTCGTTGTGGAAAGAGACCCAACTGGAAGTGAGGACAAAGGCTCTATGAAGGAGGGTGGAGAGGGCATTTAATTTAAAATTAAAATTACATGAGCTATAGAAATTTGTCCCTAAGCCTGTAAATGTACTTTCTGTAAATTCCTGTATGAAAGCTATTATTGTCTCTAGAAACAAGTAAATCTAAAAATGGCAATGAGTTATGCTGTACCTATAAATGGAAGAAATGAATGCTCCCTAATTCTCTTAGGTAAAACCTGGCTGATATCCTCTCTGAGTTTCAATAAAATCGTGTTATTTTGGTTACTATTTATGACACTTTCAAGTTCACTCATAAGTTCCCTCAATTGTTGTTGTTGCTGATCCATGGTTATGTTAATCTTCACCACTGCAATATCGTGTATCATCTTTACTTGGAGAACTAATGGAATTTGAAAAATCCTTCTTCGTTGCAAATTTGAAAAATCATTCTTCATTGAGAATAAATTTATTAGGCATTAAATGGCTTGTAAAACGAAACAAGACAACTACCGGTGCTGGAATAAGTAAACAAAATATGTAAACAAAAACTGAATTAGTATTATTATTATTTTTGTCGACATTTTGTCCTATCTGAACAAAGGTCGACATTTTGTCCTAACTGAACAAAGGTCGACATTTTGTCCATCGACAATAAGTCCATCAGCATTTTGTCTGCACACCCCTTAGGAGGGATGCCAGGTTTTTGCAACACTTTGAAACCTGTGATGTAGTCGTAAGGGTAGTACTGTTTACCTGTGCTCAAAACTAGTTTGGTGCACTCATCGGGATATTTAGATAACATACAATGTGTCATTTCCAAAGCTCCTTTCTGCTTGATGTGACTCGATACGAGACTGGAAAGCGATCCTCGATCCTCTAATCATGCGGGCACTGTCCATCAATCTGATGTTGCCAGTTTTAAGCGAATAAAATGTGCCCCCATCACGTTTCAAGATTTCGAAGTAATGCTTGGCGGCCGCTTCTTTCAAGATGAGTGCGGCATCATAAGACAAATTGTGTAGTAACACTGGTAGGGCTCTGTCTGCATATTTGACATTAAAATTGCACTTTCTGCATAATGCGCGCACATAGTTGTCCATCGGTATGTGGTGCATGTGATGCCGCACTTTGATAGTGTTACCGGTGAAATTAATGTTGCAACTTTTGCAGTGTGTAGCCTGTTCAAACTGGCAGGCTATTTCAGAGGTCATGCTGATTTTGTGTGCCACCATCATCTCACATATCCTGGCCCAGTCTTCGGCTATTTTTACCAGAAAATCGTCAACACAATGTTCACCTACAATTATTCTGTGCTTACAGTATTTATCGCTCCTGCCGTCGACGATTGCGTAACAATATGCATAAGCTTTCTGCTTTGACACAACTCTCTGGTCTTCATCTGCATCAGGCTGTCTGTTGTATGCTGCAAAATCTAAGAAGGCAATGTGCGAGGCTTTATTCAGTGCTATCACTTTTTCAAACTGTTTAAATTGATTGGGGTTTTGGTATAGAACTGTGGTTCGGGTTTATCAACTTCGGGTGTGGGCATAGCGTATGGTGGGGGTATTTAACAAAGTTAGAGACAGTGGTAACACATGCCACCTGTGTATTCTCTCCTTGTTGTCTTTACCCCATGGCAGAATGCCTTCACATAGGCGAACATGTCTTTGATGAGTGCGAGGTGGTTATCTATGACTAGCAGTAGAGTGACCAGTCTGGAACATGACATGTTAACCCCCTTTCTAGCAAAATGCTCAGTCCATCATTTTTTCTGATGATTTCCCATGACCAGTTCACACAATTTTTACACAGATGTTAAGGTTGTTGTCTTTTTCCAATGTCTTGAAGGAGTCGCTGTTCAGTGGCATGTCAGGTGTGTGTTAAATGCTGATCTGATTCGTCCTTATCTGGTTTTTCACATCCCTGGTGAGGTTTTTACCTGGTGTTGTGGTTTTTCCTGAGAAGTACATATGCTTCTAGCGCTGTTATGATGCAGTTGTACCCAGATTCGATGTTGACGAGTTGGATACTCTTTAAAGTTTGCTATCTTCACCATTTCTCGCCACAAGATGTTGATTTGTACACTGTGTAGCGACGTGATGAGTCAACCAACCCTCGCTTAAGTTGTGCCTGTCTTCAGTTGCTCACCACGTATTCAATAGCTTCATCTAGTGATTCGTACAGTGTCCACCAATGTTAGCACAGGTGGCGTATTAATGTAAAAAGAACCCATTTCACGGGTGGTACCACTGCCACCCACCATTCTCTGCCTGGTGATGATGATGCACAGGTATAACATGACAGAATTTATACCCCTCTCCCGGAGTGTTCACAAGACGTCCTTGGCGAGCTGCTTTCTGTTAATTCTGAGCACCATTATCAGGTCAATGTGCGTTCCTACTGCAGATGAATAAGTGACAGTACTCACAATTTGGTTGGTCTCCTCTTCTTCCCTGTTAAGCAGCGTCTGCTGTTGTTTGGCACTTCCTACTTAACAGTGACCTCCTCTCGGCAATGTTTCCCTTGTATTTTCCCCATTCGGTAGAGCTGTGATAGCGTTCACAGTGGAACCTGCAAAAAATAGGAATAACAAGTAGAGAATTTACTAAAAATAAACTGACTGTTTTATATGTAATGTGGTGGTGACAATGTGCATTTTTTTTCAGCAAGTCACATCTTGACAAACTTCTAAATAAAAAGAATTATTCTCACCATCCTGCGGAGTGGCACTCATTGCTGCACCTCCTGTTAAGGATCGTTCTGGGTCGGGTCTGTTCGCTCCTCTTCTTTCAACGTTGACAGCAGACTCAGCAGTCCTCTGGCTAGCCTGAGCCTTCGGTGCCGTATATATATGCCACAGCAAAAGAATTTCAATGGAGCTGTCACTCGTAGTTTCATCACCACTGTTGCTGGTGGAATTACCCATGTTTGCTTGTGGAGATGTTGTGGAGTAGAGCATCCTGTTGGCAAACTGATGTGGGTCTTGCTGCTGCTGTTTGTCCTTATATACCGGCAGTAGCAATCGTAAATATCTTTTCACAGCACGTCTTGGGGTATATTGTGTCGCACGTGTGTGTGTGTGCTATGTGTATGACACTACACATGGAGACGGATTATCGAGCTGTGATAGTCGCGTCGTGTTGTGTGTCTTGTGTGAATGTGTACCGTCACAATATGACACGTTGTGCACCTGGCAGTGAGTTACAGAGAAACAGTGACTGTTGTGTGTGCTTATCAGCTGCTTATCTGATTTTTAATAGAGTTTAGAAATATTTTCACATTCATACTATCACGTGATATGACATGTTTTGCACCTGGCAGTGAGCAATGGAGAAAAGTGGTGACTGTTGTGGGTGCTTATAAGTTGCTTATCTGAATTTGAATGGAGTTTAGAAATCTTTTCACATTCATACTATCATGTGATATAACATGTTGTGCACCTGGCATTGAGTCATGAAGAAAGTCAGGTTAAGGGAGTTATAATTTATTTTACTCGTATTCATATCTTTTCATATACTCTCTCACGCTGGTTAGGTTAGGTTAAGGGACTTTGCACTTTTTCCCTCATATTCATATTTATGTGAAATGGTGGTTTTTCATACAAAGGGTATATCTTGACCCAAAATGGGGTTGGGTATTTCACGTGGGTTAGGTTAGGTTAGGTTAGATTAAGGGACTTAGAATTTTTTCCCCTCATATTCACATTTGTGTGAAATGGGTTTTTTTTAATCCGTAGAGTATATCTTGACCCAATAGGTTGGGCTGGGTTAGGTTAGGTTAAGGAACTTAAGAATTTTTTTACTCTGTGGTTTGGGTTAGGTTAAGTCAGGTAAAGGGACTTAAAATTTTTTCACTCATATTCATATTTATGTGCAATGGTGGTTTTTTCATCCTTATAGTATATCTTGAGCCAAAATGGGGATGGGTATTTTCAAGGGGTCGTGAAATGGTGGTTTTTTAATCTGTCGAGTATATCTTGAGCCAAAATGGGGTTGGGTATTTTCAAGGGGTCGAGCGAAACCATGGTTCTCCTATCCGAAGAGTTATTCATGAGCTATTTTGGGGTTCTTTTCTGAACTAAAGTGAAATATTTGGTGGTTTTCCCATGGAGTCGTTAATGGTCAACGTACGTGAGGTTAAGATAAGGGCCAGCTTATGGGGTTTATCGCTTATGAGCCGAAATGGGGTCTTTTTCCCTACTTTTATTTATATATATATATATATATATATATATATATATATATATATATATATATATATATATATATGAGAAAGCAATTCAAAAAGCAAACGTAATTTTCTACCGACCCCCTAAAGACAAGACCAGAGACACACCCAACAATAAAATAAAAATTCCCCACCTGGAGACGATTAAGAGAGTAACTCACACCCTTGGGAAATCCAACCCTTTTGCATTTACCTACCCAAATACCTTAGCCAAATCCCTGATTAACGTCCAACAAAAGACATCTCCCAAAGACTCTGGGGTATATGAGATCCCATGCCAGGACTGTGACCAATCTTACATCGGATTTACAGGTAAATCACTTCCCCAGAGATTAATACAACACAAACGGTCAGTTAGGTATGGACAACAGAACTCGGCTATTTTTAACCATATAAATGAACATAACCATAGAATAAACTGGAATATGTCACGTGTAATTTATAGCAGCAACTGCCGGTACAAGAGTCAAATGATGGAATCGGCCTTAATAAAAGAGAAGCAGGTAATGAACATCTCAAAAGGGGCGTGGATCTCAGATGTCGTCGACGCAGTGTTCATTCAACCAACGCTTAAGAAGATTAAAGGAAGATTATCAGCGGGGGGGGGGTTGACCTAAATTGCTTACTTGTGGACGGATCTCTTGGTATAAATACCACACTTTTCTGTAAACTTTTCTCATTCATATACCTGAAGAGAGAGACAGCAGTCTCTAAAATATAGTACGTTTCTCTCTACATTTTGGTGTTTTTATGGGCTCCTTTTATTAGATGGAATTCTGTTGTTACAGAAAATTTTTA
>NC_087212.1:34603323-34620823 GCF_015104395.2 Macrobrachium nipponense
GAGCAACTGATTCTGCCAACTTGAAATCAAGTTGTGGACAAACTGATAATATTGTGTACTGTTAGACAGTAAAGAGCTCTTACTGATTTTGAGGGTTGCTGAAATATCAGAGCTTGAGAGAACATTTTTGGTGGTAATCTTTGCTGGGTTTGTTAAGCTTTTTTTTGTGTGAGAATTTGTGAGTTTGAAATGTGATGATAAAAGTCCGTGGAGTTTCTGAGAGTTCTGGGTGAGGTGTGTGCTAATGTGTGATGTTGGCTAGTTTTTTTTTTTATGTTATTGGAGAATTAAGTTGGAGAATTTAGTATTTTCTTTGCGGGATTATGATAATGATTTATGATTTAGCGATCCTATGGAGTTCCTTCACGAGTTTTGGTTATAAATTAGTTCAGTGGTCATATTAGTGGTGATTTAAATGGGGTTAATGGGAAGACATTCCGCTAGTGTTTCTTAGAATTTTTTTAGGTCATTACTTGACAGAAGCATGTCTGGGGTTAATTCTTCTTTAATTGACCGATGACATGACTGACATAATGCAACAACATAAACATCATTCCCCTATGACGCCAGCAAGACGCCTTCAGCGATTGCAGAGATGTTGCTGATTTTTCCCACATGTGAGAGTTTCTACGAGTCTACGGGGTTATACAGCACTTTTGGACTACGGGAGTCAACAGTTGTCTTCCACGGGGAGGCATTTCGCCTTTATACAGCATGTTTCACGTGTCTGTACAGTTGCAGACCAATCACATACATGGGAGTGTGAGAAAGTTCAAGATGAAGAAATATTTTTCTACAACAAATTGTTATTATAGCCCATATGCAAGCTGTTGGAGATAATGTGCGATTGACATTCTACTGTCAGAGACGTGCAGTTATTTTTATCATATTGTTTAATGAGCCGGCCAATGTGTTTTTTTTTATATATGTGAGCTGTGGCTAGGCTGGTGCTAGCTTAGAGGTGGCTGAGCAATCTGTTACATAAAAGAGGGGTTTTGCTAAGATAATATGATTAATAATATATGATGTGATATGTGGAGTCATCATTTAAGACAGTGGTCCGAGTGACAAGCCTTGGGAATGCTGACAAGTCCTTTTGAGGTGGTGTGATCAAAACTGCTGTCTTAGCAAATCAGTGCCTCGTCCTGTTGCTATGAGAGCTTGATGTAGAGGTGACTTTGAAACTGGACTCAAGCAGTTAGTTTATGGGCATGAACATCGAGTGTGAATTCGTACGTGCGAGTCTTTTCCCCCTACATAATGAAATGTAATGTTACCAAGAAGGGGAGACTATTACGGAGAGGAGGCAGAGCCAGGATGGCTTCTGCCAAGGTGTTTGTTGATAAGTGTTGTGCAAAACTGTGCTGAATGGGTAAGCCTTTTCTTTATTTTGGCCAAAGTGTGGCTGGATTGTATTTGAATATTTATTTCAGAGATGTTCTGTTATATGATCTTTTGATTATTCTCTTGTGCTTACCAGAGTGTTCTCCTGTCTTCTAACAGGCGATTCTGGAGAGGGGAATTGTTCTGGAGAAGAGTGGGATTAATCTGGAGAAATGGTGTACTAACTTAATTACTATGGTGACTGTGCCTAGTGTTATGGCTAAACTTATGTTAGTGATTGATTGATTACCGAGGGTTATCTGAGTTATTTGGGCTTCTGAGATTAACATTTCATTTAATCATTCTGCTAAGAATCTGAGTTATTCAGTTAATACTTTGCTTTTAAATAAATGGATATTTTTGTAATTCACAACTCTGATTTGATGACCTTAGATAATGGAGGGGAGGTGTATCGAGAGAGAGGAGAGACGAGAGAGAGAAGAGTAGTGGGAAGAGGAAGAAGGAGGAGGAAAGGCGATGGGGTGTGAGGGAGAGGTAGAGAGCAGGCAGGGGGGGGGAGCGGAGAAGAGGCGGAGGATGAGAAGAGGAGGGGAGAGGGGGGGGGAGTATGGAAGGGGAGAAGGGAGAGGGAGAGGGACGAGAGAGAGAGAGAGAGAGAGAGAGAGAGAGAGAGAGAGAGAGAGAGAGAGAGAGAGAGAGAGAGAGAGTGTGTTGTCAATTGCCTTTGGCCGCTCTTGGTCCATCCCTACCTTTTAGAATAGCGAGATAATTGTCATCTCGTTTTATTTATATATATATATATATATATATATATATATATATATATATATTGTTCAAAATTCCACCTCGTCTCCTCCCAGAAAATACACTTACATTGAAGATTTAGGCCTTGACTAGAGGACGAGGTGTTTGAACAAAGAAAAAAAGGTTGAAAAACTAAACTTCTCAGGCATAAGGCCGGGTTTACTGAAGAGGGAGGAATTTACATAAAGCTGGACTCTGGTTTTAAAAGCACTGTATTTACATAAATTTACAGAGGTCCAGGAACACAAGGCAGGTGAACTTCTTTCACTCCACCCGAACACATGGAGGGAGCAGCTTGGTCGCGTGTTTGGGGAAATTTGTGCAACGGAGCAAAATTGCAAGCTTGAAGGAATTCCAAGTCCTACCACAGCCAGGGCACACGAGGGCAAACTTTACTCACTGTTGTCTATCAATCACAAGGCCACTCAGTGGGGAAATGAAATGACTGGGAAATTTGCACAGCAGAAATATTTCCTGGCTTAAATTCACTACGGGAATGTTACTAATATCACAGGGGAGTAATTACAGAATTGAGCGCAGATGGCGAAAGGGGAATGAAACACTGCACAAGTTCCCTTGGAAAATGAAATGAAATACAGACAATGATAAAACAATTCCCTGGTTGAAATGGAATTTCCCTTACAGTACCTTTTGTGATGAAGCTGGTTGTCTTCTCCTCTAAGTCTCAACACTATGGACTGTTAAAAATATACTTGGGCTTCCCAAAGCATGGGAATGCCAAGGCCAAGGCCCAGGAGAGTGGGGGGGGGACGGGGGCAGCGGCATCTGGTATTGGGCCAGTGGTTTGACCTCGCCGAGGCCTTGTCGTCTTCTGAGGCTTCTCTCCTGGATTCAAGGCCTTTTCAAGCTTTCTCCTGGATAGCTCCTCCCACTATGCCTGTAGCGGATGTTCCAACAACCAATAGGAGAAGAGGATAGCTTTTCAAAAGAAAAAGGAGAATGGATCCCTCCAACTTGGGTAAAAGACAGTTTCTTTCCTTGGTTCTGCTTAAATCTTGAACAATATATATGTATGTATGTATGTATGTATGTATGTATGTATGTATGTATGTATGTATGTATGTATGTATGTATGTATGTATGTATGTATATTATATATATATATATATATCATATATATATATATATATATATATATATATATACTATATACTTCTGAACCGTTCGTTCCCTCCTGGAAAATGTGATCTAAAACACTAAAAAAAATGGCCATGAATGGAGGGATGAGAGATCACAACAACAAAAAGAAAAAAAACTACAGCAGAAGGCAATATTACTGAGAAAGGAGGAATTTACATTAAATGAACTATATTTATATAGGGCCATGAACTAATAAGGTGGTTGATTGTCTATCCGCCGGAAACATGTGGCTCGGAAATGGACCAGACACGGAGATCAGAATTTTGCGCAAACGGGTTATTTTAATGCAAAACTTATTCCAAAGGGTTCCCAATTTCTCCCACAATCAGGTACGGTATTTGTTTGCAAAGAGATTGCATTCTAGCATCAGTAATAAGGCGAGGAACACGTGGGGAGCGTTACACACTACTTTCTTTCAGTCTACAAAATTTACCAACCACTCAAGGGGCATGAAATGACTGGGAGTTTACACAGAAAGGACTATTACGTTGCTTAAATTAACTAGGGGAAGTTTACAAGCATCACAAGGGCATTAATCACAGCAATGAACCAAAATCAGGGGAAGTGAGAAGCTGAACAAAGAAGGGGGAAAAGTAAGTCACCTTGGAAAAATGGAAATGAAATACAGACGAGAGGCAAAACAATTACCTGGCTGAACTGGAATTTACACCTCACAGTTCCTGGAAATCTTGTGCTTGGTAGTCTTCTTATCTGCTGATATTCCTGTGCACTATGGAGGTATAAAAATACTTGGGATCCCCCACAGGAGGCAGGGAGGAGCAGAAGGGGTGAAGTGGAGTCTGCAGGGCTTTAGATAGTTTGAGGAAGTCCTGCTTCTGAGCTGTCCGGAAAGGTTCTGAGCAAGTTCTGAGTGAGTTCTGAGCAAGTTCTGAGAGAGAGCTGCTGTGTCCCTGATCTTTTAAAATCTCGCCTGGTATACGCTGCCCTAATCTGGATTTTCCCGGTGGGGGGGGCAAATTATTACAGCCAATGGGAGCAAAGAGGGGTTTTCTAGAGAATAGAGGCTTTCAGTTCAAAGGGGCAACTTGCATATAGGCAAGGATGAATGAGTCTTGTTATAAAGAAGTCTTAACTTTCCTTGGTTCTGGCTTAAAATCCTGAACATCTTCCCATCCTAGAGGACATTTCAGCCCTAGACGGGTTGGAATGGGCAAGACAAGCCAGAAACAGGGACAAATGACAAATATAAATTATGGAGCCTTCCATACTCCTTTGAGTGGACTTATAATATAAACGAGATTCAAGATCTGCCAATGATAATATTCATGAAGGTTTACTCAACAGGCAGAGGATTTACTGATCAATTAGAAAATAGTGTGACGTGAATAAAGACTAACAACTTGCTATATTCCAATAAAGAATACTCTTAAAATGTAACGTAACACTAAGAATGACGGTTAAAAATTAATAACAAATAATGATTAGATAAAACTTAGCCTACAGGGTAAATTATATCATATATAATACTGCCAGCTTAACTGTTTAAGGCAACACATACTATTAGTTTACCCTGATGGGGCGATATGACTCATTCAGGTGTTAATAGTCCTACGATCTCGTTAAGTGACTTTGTCTTGTAACAAGAAGATGCCTAACAGTATTAATTTTATCATAGCAAACATTTCACAAAATATAGAGACTAGGAAGTAACACTAAATCAGCAATTAAATCAAAACAATGTATAAACGAGCCAGGCTTTGAAAATATCTCTAAAGCTATAGCAATTTTTGCAGGCTAAATTTTTTCCTAGTCGGGAATGCCAAGTGCCTAAGATAGGGCACTGTGCCAATTGTGGCACTTTTATGATAGTAGTTCATAATGAAGTACTAATTTATAAGGCCAGAATAGCTGGCAGGTGTGGCTCTGCCTAAGCAAAGCATACAATATGCAATAAATGCCTGTGGCTCTGCCTAAGCAAAGCATACAATATACAATAAATGCCTAAAGGCAGTGAAGAAGAGGAAAGGAAACTATGGAAGAAAAGATATAGACAGTACAAAAAATAGAAAGTTACAAAAGTATAAGAAGGAAGTAGAAGTTGCAGAATCTGGCATTCTCTATAAGAGGGTGGCACTGTGCCAAGCACTAGTGCGGAGAGACTAATGACTTTCGTAAGGTTTCAGAAAACCTCGACGCCCTTTTCCCTTCTTCCTTCGACCTCTCCGAGGTCGGTTTGACGATGCCATGGGGGGCCTTAAAAGACTCAAGCCCTCTGAGATTGCTGGAAGGGCATCGGCTCCGGTTGCTGCGACAACTGTGGCCTTAGCACTCGTCCCTGTGCCTAATGCTGCATGGCTCGGTTCCCTGAGTTCTTCGGCCAAATAGGATTAGGCAGAGTCATTACTCCGGGACCAGTTAGCTGCTGACGGAAGGGTATTGGATGAGGTAATGGTATTCGGGATGGGCTTACCCGCTGGCTGGGAGGACCGACTCTGGGGAAGTTTGCAAGGCTGCACCATTGGTGGAGTGTCCACTATGGTCATGGGTGTCCTGGAGGATTCCTATTGGGATTGGCTCTTCCTTGACTGCCAGCATGAGTAGTGGGGCCAAGCCAGCAGAGGGAAAGCGACCGGAACTTAGAGCTCTGGGAGGGAGACTCTAGTCTCGCCTTGGGACTGGCACTGAGACCATTCCTGGCTTAGTGAAAGGACTCGAACGTGGCTCAACATCCATGAGGGATGGAGCCTGGCACTACCTGGCACCTTCAAGTGACACTGACTGTGCAGAGGTAGTTCTTGGAGGCCCGTGGCACGGGAACGGAGCTTTGTGAGGGCAGGGGCCCTGATATGGTACAAAGGTAGGAGGAGACTTAAAATCTTGTCCTAGCAGGACATCATAACCTCCTGGAATATAGGTTGCCACTGCCATGGTACATATCTTAGAACGGTGAGGTCATGTGACTCTCAACCAGACAGTAAGCAAGAACATCTTGATGTGGTTGAGGCTCTCTATTGTGATGAATTGGTGCCTATCAACCTGAGCTCCGTAAAGAATTTTATCCTTTCGAATGATGGATACCTGCACACCACTGTCATCGAAAGCTCGGACCTGATGGGCAGGATAGCAACCTCTGGGAGGTGCAACATATATAGGGCCCTGAGCAGGAGGGCCTAGATCTGAAGGATTCGTCACAGCCATAACAATGGCAGAAACAGGAGCTTTCTTGGGGCATCCCGCCCAGGCAGCAGTTGCCCATCCACTTTGTATGAGTCCCAGAAACTCTTGCTAAAATCAGGCCTGGGCCTGTTGTTTCTGTTCCAATGGCCGTTATTCTTGTTATTAGGATGTTGGGGTAGTCCATTCTGAGGAGTAGCGGCAGCTTGCTGAGGAGGATCCACCTTTGAGAGGCACTGCTCCATGGTGTGACCTGGCTTATTGCAACTCCCACCGTCCACACACAGGTTTCTGTGGAGGAATACTGGGGCGCTGGATCGACTGAGAGGTGGCAGCAGGAGTGAGAGGGAGAGCAGGGCATATTTTCTTTTTTAAAGAACTCAGGCAGCAGGAGTGAGCAGGAGAGCAGGGCGTATTTTCTTTTTTAAAGAACTCTGGCAGCTGGAGTGAGCAGGAGAGCAGGGCATATTTTCTTTTTTAAAGAACTCTGCAGCAGATGGTGGGTGCCATAAGCATCTACCCATTTACAGCACTCCAAAATAGTTTTAGGGGCCTTGTCCACCAAGTGGGTGGCAAGATCAGGGGGAGCATAGGAAAGGAAGTCCTCTAATTGAAAGTTCTAAGACCTCATCAACAGTTGTTGCATTTGAGGCCTTCGTCCACCTACGGAGTGCCAGTGTCTTCTTGGCAACCCTCTCTGTCCATGTTTGGTTAGCCTCCTTGGGCATAGTCCTCTATTTCTGCCTCCACCCGGTCTGGGGTTAACTCATAAGCGCCAAGGATTGCCTCTCGGACGAGGGTGAGGTCTTGTCGCTCATTCAGGGGAAGGGCCTCGAATGCAGTCTGCCCTTTGCCAGTGAGGTGCTTGCCACGGAGGAGGGCCACTTCCTGAGGGGGTGGGTTGAAGTTCTCGAACACCTGCTAGACATGATCGAGCCAGGTGTCGGGTTCGTTATCGTCCCAAGTCCTAATGAGGGCGCCCACGCTGTGGAGGTGAGAGTGTGAAGGAGGGGGTGCAGGGGGCATGGCACTCTGGGGTGCCAGAGTGGCACACTGGACTGCCATAGCCAGTTCATGTGCTCTTTCTTTCTCCCTTTCTGCTGCTTGGAATGCCCTCTCAGCTGCTTCTCTTTTCTCTTGTGCTTCCCTCTCAGCTGCTTCTCTTTTCTCTTGTGCTTCCCTCTCAGCTGCTTGGAATGCTCTTTCAGCTGCTGCTCTTCTCTCTTGTGCTTCTCTCTCCTTTTCCTTTTCGGCTGCCTGGTAGGCTCTCTCTGCAGCATCTTTTATTTTATCATTCACCCAATTGATCAGTTTTGCACCCTCCAGCCCTATGACTTTTCTGGCTTCGGTGAAGGCCCTGGCCTCCTCCAGTGCTGCGTTATTGCCCATCTCCTCAGCGGTAGCACGCTAGTAGTCTAGTCAGAGAATAATAGGATCGAAGGCAGTCAAAAATCTGCAAATGTCGCCAGAGGTATGCGGAATACTCAATGCCGATACTTAAAAAGATGGCTGCAAAATCTCTTTAAATACAATTACTACTGATGCGTAATATGGCGGAAAACTAACGCCGTAAAGTCTCTGTAATTTACAGTTCGGCAGAAAACTTGACGCCGATAATAGATGTTGCAATGAATTTTGTAAACGCAGAAACCTCAACGCGAATACGACTTTGTGAATAAAAAAGAAAGGATCTGGTCACGAATTTCATGGAAAACTCAATGTGAAAAGTCATGAGGTAGCAAATGAATTTCGTAAATGCGGAAAACTCAACGCGAATACGGCTTTATGAATAAAAAGAAGGAATCTGGCCACGAATTTCACGGAAAACTCAACGTGAAAAGTCGTGGGGTAGCAAATGAATTTCGTAAACATGGAAAACTCAATGTGAATACAGCTTTGTGAATGAAAAAGAAGGAATCTGGCCACGAATTCCATGGAAAACTCAACGTGAAGAGTCATGGGGTAGCAAGTGAATTTCGTAAACGTGGAAAACTCAACGCGAATACGACTTTGTAAATGAAAAAAAGATTCTAGCCACGATTTCATGGAAAACTCAACATGAAAAGTGTGGCCCATGCAGTTGATAAAATAAAATGTATATATGAAGTCTCCTTTTTTTTATATATCATCTCGAGGACGAAGACGAAAAGGGGATAAAAAATATTATTTTTCTTTTTTACCAACACAAATCCCTGGTCTATCTTACCCTTTCAACCTAGCTATACTCAGAATTCGTATTTTAAATGCTAGCTCGTATACATTTAAGGGAAGAGGAAGAACCAGAATAAAAATCTCTCACCACTGCATAATTTACAGCCTCCGCACAACTCCCTGACATATACCCCTTTTCACCCTAGCTATCTCTCGCGAACCTAAGACCCTCCAATTCCACCAATTTAAATCCCCGGAGAATGAGGCTTGCACACGGGTTGGCTAGACAGAAGGGGTGAATCACACAAGAATTTCAAGGCTGCATTAGAGAAAGTTAGGGTAAGGGTACCATGTGCCTTTTGTGTAAAGCAATAAGTATTTGCCCTTATTATTCCTCTCTGCACAGAAATGAAAAACGCTTACCATTGATTTTCCTTATTCTGACGTTAAGAATTTATGCTAACACTTTGTTTGTTCTTTTTACTTATTGACTCTTCTGTTCTTTTGTCCATAATCGGGGCAATGGATAGGCTCAAGTAGACACGTGGCAAGGGATTTAATTCTATCCTGTTTAGACCTGCGAGAGAGAGAGAGTGAGAGAGCTCGAACAACAAACAGCGCGTTGATTCACATAAAAAAACAACGAAATATCTTTACAACACGAGATTCGCGATTAAACTTGCAATTCTCGAAATATGGCACTTATTTTCGTTTTGAATTTATTCCCTAAATACCTTTATGCTTTATGCAATGGCACATAAAAAAAGTTAAAGTTAAAATTTCTCTCTCTCTAGTCTATTGGCATACACGTGTTCTATCTTCCTATCGCTATAATGGCAGTTAGATTTTATACCCCTAACTGGAATAACTGGTTCTACACAAATAACTAGAAAATAAAATTTACCTTTTTCCTGTTGTGGAGAATTGGGAAACCTTGTTTTGGCTTGCTCATAAGAATATTAAAGGAATTCAGATTCGTTTCTTTCGTGATACCAGTTTAATGATCACTACATAACTGGAAATGAAAATTCCTTTTCACACGAGACTGGAATTGGGTTGCCATTTTGTTCTGAACTACTCATTCCCTCCTGGAAAATGTAATCTAACACTAAAAAAAATGGCCTTGAATGGAGGGACGAGAGATCACACTACTGCAGAAGGGGATATTACTGAGAAAGGAGGAATTTACATAAAAGCTGGACTTCACTTTTAAATGAACTATATTTACATTAATTTACATAGGTCCAGGAACTAATAAGGTGGTTGATTGTCGATTCGCCAGAAACACGTGGCTGGGAAATGGACCAGACAAGGAGATCAGAATTTTGCGCAAACAGGTTATTTTAATGCAAGACTTATTCCAAAGGGTTTCCAATTTCTCCCACAATCAGGCACCGTGTTTGTCTGCAAAGAAATTGCATTCGAACATCAGTACTAAAGGCAAGGAACACATGGGGACCGTTACACACTGCTTTCAGTCTACAAATTTACAAACCACTCAAGGGGCATGAAATGACTGGGAGTTTACACAGAAAGGACTATTACGTTGCTTAAATTAACTAGGGGATGTTTACAAGCATCACAAGGGTATTAATCACAGCACTGAACCAAAATCAGGGGGAATGAGAACCTGAACGAAGAAGGGGGAAAAGTCGCCTTGGAAAATTGGAAATGAAATACAGATGAGAGGCAAAACAATTCCCTGGCTGAACTGGAATTTACATCTCACAGTACCTGGAAATCCTGTGCTTGGTAGTCTTCTTATCTGCTGATATTCCTGTGTACTATGAAGGTATAAAAATACTTGGGATACCCCACAGGAAGCAGGGGAGGAGCAGAAGGGGTGAAGTGGAGTCTGCAGGGCTTGAGAGAGTTAGAGGAAGTCCTGCTTCTGAGCGGTCCGGAGAGGTTCTGAGTGAGTTCTGAGTGAGTCCTGAGTGAGTTCTGAGCGAGTCCTGAGCGTTTCTGGGCGAGTTCTAAGCGAGTTCTGAGAGCGAGCTGCTGTGTCCCTGCTCTTTTAAAATCTTGCCTGGTAAACCCTGCCCTAATCCGGATTTTCCCTGTTGGGGGCAAATTCAGAACAGACAATCTGAGCAAAGAGGGGTTTTCTAGAGAATGGAGGCTTTCAGTTCAAAGGGGCAACTTGCATATATGCAAGGATGAATGAGTCTTGTTATAAAGAAGTCTTAACTGTCCTTGGTTCTGGTTTAAAATCCTGAACAATATATATATATATATATATATGTATATATATATATATATATATATTATATATATATATATATATATATATATATATACACATACACACACACACACACACCACACACATATATATATATATATATATATATATATATATATATATATATATATATATATATTGTGTATATATATAATTGGGGTAAAGTAATTAAATTTATATTTCCAATGATTTTCAATAGATGTTTCAGTAAATTATACCTTAGACAAATACCCGAGTCGTATAAATAACGGGAAAAATTTTATTTTCTACTTGCTGTCCATCAACAAAGAAATTACAATATAGGAAGAACAGAAGCGAAGACCTGCCGCTTAAAGGAAGAAAGTTTTAAAATGTTTAAATAAATCGGAAGAACATAATAAGGAGACGATTTTAATCATGAAGTAAATAAAAAAATAAATAAATTTAATGAAAAAAAAACGCACGTGAAAATAGAAACCCCAGTAAATAAAAAAAATTCTTTTGTGTTATGTAACTAAAGTATATACCTACAAATTACATAATACCAAAATTAACCAAAAAACGTTGTCCAACAAGAGCACATTAATAACTAATAAAAAAAAACTTGTCTATACTGCAAGGAGTACAAAAAACCGTAAACCACAAAATGTTGCTTCCAAAAACAACGAAGTTCTAAGAAAAACAAATAAATATTAACTGCAAACTCAAGCTTAAAGTCTGCCACTATTCCTACGACAAAAACGATGGACTACGACAAAAATACAACCTCCGAAAAATCATTCTTTCAACACGGAAGCAGAAAAGTCTTACATCTGCTGCCCTTAGGCTAACACTACCTGGAAAAGGGTCTTTCCTCGCCTATCATTTCCAGGCCAATTCTGGAAGCTTCCTATAAATTCCCGCCGCTGAATTAAAAAAAATACTTTAAAGAAGAAATAATTATAACAGAAGACATCAAAGATGGAAGTCTGTTAAAATATATAATTTAGAGGCGAAGGATGTCCTCTTCAGCTCTCGCTCATCTCAATTTCCTCTTTGTGACAAATTCAAATTTTCTCATTAAATAAACATTAAAAAAGCTTTATAAATAGGTTGGCATTACATACAAACATGTATATATTTACACACACACACACATATATATATATATATATCTATATATATATACACACATACATACCTACATATATATATATATATATATATATATATATATAATTTACATATAAGAGCAGTAGATCAAGAAATGCTTACCCAATTCCGTATCAATATCTTAATTTGATATACAATAAGAAAAAACTAGTAATAACATGAAACTCATCAACAGCAGAAGGACGAAAATATTCTCACAGACGAAACGAGACCGTCTAAAAATCTGCAATTATCTCTGATAACCAATTCCTGGCGCAGAGGACAAACTGGAACTCTTAAAAGGTCAAATTTACTGTATAAAAAAGCAATCAATGAAACCAAGTTTGACTTTTACAATCAGGAGCAAAAGTCATTTGAATAACACTCAAAAGTATAAAAAATTCTCTGATTAATATTTGATGACAGTCTTATTAAAATTCTTTCTCGTTTCAACATCACAAAGCGATTCATCCATTACGTAGTCAACGAAGCACAAAGTATTAGGATTGGCAGAGAGATAAATTTGTCACAGCCGAAATTCACGATAGTTTGCAAATGATTGTAAGAACGCATGCCCCTGTTAACGGTATATATATATATAGATATATATATATATATATATATATATATATATATATATATATATATATATCTATATATATATATTTTATATATATATATAATATATATATATATTTATATATATATATATAATATATATATATATATATAAAATATATATATATATATATATATATATATATATATAATGTAAAATCTACTGGCCATTTTAACCAGATACATATGCTAAGAGGGTCCTATAGCTATTACAATTACATATTTACATATATTGAATGCATTATCTTAGGAGAGTGCTTCAAGTTGATTTCGACTCTGCTGTAAAATATTCCTGTCGAAATAAAGTTTTCTACTTAGAATCGATAAGGACCTGTGCCTTTTAGCTTTTAGTTTAGGTGCAGAGATAGACAGTCGACTTGGAGAGAGAGAGAGAGAGAGAGAGAGAGAGAGAGAGAGAGAGAGAGAGAGAGAGAGAGAGAGAGAGAGAGAGAGAGTTTATCTGAACTGTCTCATACATATTCATGTCAAATTCAAGTTCTGTTACTGACAATCGAAATCAAGCCATCTTCAACGTGGCAGCTGACTGTTAAGTTCCACATGGCTAATTATAAAGTTTTGACATTTGTAAATACATGACCGTTTTGTATCTTCAAATATTAATCCGTAAACCACTAAATTCCCTTAATAAAGCATTCATCTCGTCTAATCTATCCTGAAAACAATGAAAAGCCCAGTGACGATACCTTTGCTCTATGACTGACCTTTAAATAACATCATGTGAAAACTGGTTCATGAATTTCAGCACCTGCTGATATTGAATTACTAAAAAATATCAAATGCAATGACGTTTGGGTAATTGTCTGTCTGAAATACTGTTAAGTGAAAATAAGCCTCTGAATTTATATCACTATCAATATTAAAGTAGCGGGCAGCGGCCTGCCAACAACCACCATAAAAATTGAGGAAAAAATGTATAACAGTCTGTACCTAAGCCATGATCATGCACAATCACGCAAATTCAAATTCAAAATTCAAGGAATTTGTCTTTATCAAGTGACTGACCTTTCCTAAAACGTTTAAGACAATCTGTCAGCAACGAGAAATTAGTACCAAAGGAATCTACTGGGGGAAAACACCACTGTTTATTTAGGGATGAACCGTAAATTCTGTGTTCACTCTCCTAGAGCCTATCAAACCTTGTAGCATATTCCACCCGCAGAGATGAAAAATTATAACCAAAAAGAATAATAAATAAAATAAAAAATTAGAAAGGCGAAAACAAGTGAGAGAAACGTGGCGTAGCAGTGTTCTTTAATAGAGGGAGAGGGTTACAACGAGATTCCAAGGAGGGCGAAGATAAGGGGAGGGGCGAGAGAAGAGGATAAAATCCCCTCATTACGACCCTTGGAACGATGGAAAAAAAAGAGGAGAGGGAAGGGTAAGTGAGGGGAGGAGTGGGGAAGTGGTTGAGGGGGAAGGGGACCTCGAATAAATGCAGATTCCATGACACAGAATGTTCCACTTCTCTCTTTGTGATCTGAGATGATTCCCATTCCTTAGGTAGCCATGTTCCAAATTCCTGGCGAGAGTCGAATTCCAGTTGATGCTTCTGCATCCACGAATGGGAATGGATGATAAGGGATGGAAAGTAAGGAACAAAGGGAAACTTCGATGAAATGAATCAATCATCGAGGAGAGAGAGAGAGAGAGAGAGAGAGAGAGAGAGAGAGAGAGAGAGAGAGAGAGAGAGAGAGAGAGAGAATTGACTCAATATAATGTTTTCAATAAAACAAATTACATAGAGAAATCAAAGAAGAAATAACACAAGCCCTAAGAAGGAGGGTAAAATTAAATATATAAATATGTATGATCCACTTTCAAATACAAAATCCAAAAAAAACGGATAACCTAATATCCATTTCTTGTCCAGGCCCGAAGAAAACATGACGCGAGACAGAAAGAGACAGAGAGAAGGAATCTCTCTCTCTCTCTCTCTCTCTCTCTCTCTCTCTCTCCTCTCTCTCTCTCATTACAGAAAACTTTTGGCCATTCATCCTAATTCGTCCCTCTTTTACTTTCGTCTCCTCGCCTACCTCTCTTCCCTCGAACAGTCAAGAAGAAAGGAAAAGAAATGGTAATGACTTATATTGCCTTTTCCTTCCCCCAATCCCAAACATTCCCGAGCAAAAATAAGAGAAGGAAAAAGGGAAGAAGGAAAAAATAGAAACACTTTCTCGCTAATTCAGAAAAACTTTTCCTGTTATTGTTCCTCCAGCGCCTCCCCAGCCATCCCCACCCGCCCTCTGGGGCTCCACCCTGACCCCTACGTTGTCTCCTCACTTCTCAGGACACTTTCTTCATCATCAGCATTCCCCATTTGGAAATCCATTACCGTATAGCTTTTGATTTGTGGAGCGGCTTCTTGCCCTTTCTGTTCTCTTAAAAGAGACGGGGAGAGGCATTTGGCCTGCGCCGTAAATGACGTAGCCACACAATAATTCTCATTTATTTCTTTCCTCTCTTTCTCCTTCTTCCCTTTACGTTAGGAGAAATCAAAATGACACAGACACGCTCAAGGGAGTGGAGTTCCACTGCCCAAAACTATTCCAAGCGTCAAATTCGTTGACTTGCTAATCCAGATATCCGTTATACTTTTTAACGATTTCCATAAGAGTGACATTCTGTTAAAATAATTGTGTGACTTATCAAAGAACAACCTATGTGCTTTCACAAAGGGGAAATCGCCCCCACTGTGCCTTTGTTTTTTTTCACGTAAAAGCCGATAGTCCTGGAAAGTATTCTGCATCCTTCTGCGTTCTTTTGAAGATGGAATCTACTAACGTTACAAGATTTTTTATTTGAGAGAATTCACAGACAGATTAAACACCGCTGTATCTGGAATAAAAAATAAGGTCAATATTCTCAAACAGGTTAATTTGCAGCCAAAGTTGTCTCAATTTTTTCACATATCACAGAACTTGTGATACTTGAGCTTTCACTCTTAAAATGCCAAACATATTTATGATCTGGAAAGGGCTTTCATTATCCAAAGGTCCTTACAACTGTAAAAATAAAAACAACAACCACAATAATTATAATAATGCACGTATCTAATACCTAATATAAAACTTTACCACTTACTAGCAACATTACTGCATTTAGCAAACCCATACCATCAGAGAGTAAGTATGGCCGACAACAGATATATAATAATAATAATAATAATAATAATAATAATAATAATAATAATAATAATAATAATAATAATAATAATAATAATAATAATAATAACAACAACCACCAAGAAATTCCTGAAGCCGAACCAAGTAAGAGACTCTGGGAAAACATATGGAGCAATCCTGTATCACACAACAAACATGCAACATGGCTCCAGGAAGTCAAGGAAGAAGAAACAGGGAGAATAAAACAAAGATTCACAGAGATCACGACAAACACAGTCAGACACCAACTAAAGAAAATGCCAAACTGGAAAGCCCCAGGTCCCGATGAAGTCCATGGATACTGGCTCAAAAACTTCAAGGCCCTACACCCACGAATAGCAGAACAACTCCAGCATTGTATCTCAAATCACCATGCACACAAATGGATGACCACAGGAAGAACATCCTTAGTACAAAAAGACAAGAGTAAGGGAAATATAGCCAGTAACTACAGGCCAGTAACTACAGGCCTATCACCTGCCTACCAATAATGTGGAAGTTACTAACAGGTATCATCAGTGAAAGGCTATACAATTACCTAGAGGAGACAAACGCCATCCCCCACCAACAGAAAGGCTGCAGAAGGAAGTGTAGGGGCACAAAAGACCAGCTCCTGATAGACAAAATGGTAATGAAGAACAGTAGGAGAAGGAAAACCAACCTAAGCATGGCATGGATAGACTATAAGAAAGCCTTCGACATGATACCACACACATGGCTAATAGAATGCCTGAAAATATATGGGGCAGAGGAAAACACCATCAGCTTCCTCAAAAATACAATGCGCAACTGGAATACAATACTTACAAGCTCTGGAATAAGACTAGCACAGGTTAATATCAGGAGAGGGATCTTCCAGGGCGACTCACTGTCCCCACTACTCTTCGTAGTAGCCATGATTCCCATGACAAAAGTACTACAGAAGATGGATGCCGGGTACCAACTCAAGAAAAGAGGCAACAGAATCAACCATCTGATGTTCATGGACGACATCAAGCTGTATGGTAAGAGCATCAAGGAAATAGATACCCTAATCCAGAATGTAAGGATTGTATCTGGGGACATCAGGATGGAGTTTGGAATAGAAAAATGCGCCTTAGCCAACATACAAAAAGGCAAAGTAACGAGAACTGAAGGGATAAAGCTACCAGATGGGAGCAACATCAAACACATAGATGAGACAGGATACAAATACTTGGGAATAATGGAAGGAGGGGATATAAAACACCAAGAGATGAAGGACACGATCAGGAAAGAATATATGCAGAGACTCAAGGCGATACTCAAGTCAAAACTCAACGCTGGAAATATGATAAAAGCCATAAACACATGGGCAGTGCCAGTAATCAGATACAGAGCAGGAATAGTGGAATGGACGAAGGCAGAACTCGGCAGCATACATCAGAAAACCAGGAAACATATGACAATACACAAAGCACTACACCCAAGAGCAAATGCGAACAGACTATACATAACACGAAAGGAAGGAGGGAGAGGACTACTAAGTATAGAGGACTGCGTCAACATCGAGAACAGAGCACTGGGGCAATATCTGAAAACCAGTGAAGACGAGTGGCTAAAGAGTGCATGGGAAGAAGGACTAATAAAAGTAGACGAAGACCCAAAAATATACAGAGACAGGAGAATGACAGACAGAACAGAGGACTGGCACAACAAACCAATGCACGGACAATACATGAGACAGACTAAAGAACTAGCCAGCGATGACACAGGGCAATGGCTACAGAGG
>NC_087212.1:34625823-34630823 GCF_015104395.2 Macrobrachium nipponense
CTTGTATGTGCAAAAATGTCCTTACCAACTTATTTGCATACCTATTAACCTTAATTAATGTCCCGCTCTTACCTACAATGAAGACGGTGTTAAAGTAATCAACAAAAGTTATGACTCATTTATTTAATATCATACTTGACCTACACAGTATCATATACTAACTTCAATTCGCCACAAAAGGACTTTAAATATCATAACACTGAAGTGTCTTTTATATTACTACAAATAAAAAAATAAACTTATTAAACCAGTCTTTACTTGTAAAAGGATGTGCATATGTGAAGAAAATAACCGATATGTAAGATTGCAACTGAAAACTGAGAGGCAACTAAAAAACAAACAAAATACAGAAAGACTGAATATCATCGACACAGCTTCACATAATACTAAGAAAAGATATAAGAAATGAATGCAAAAGAATGAGCAACAAAGAAACAGACAGACAGCCAAGTTAAGGTAAATGTAAACAAAAATTTCACATTACGAAAATTAAAGGTACTGTAAAATGTAAGCATATGAGAAAAATCATATATAATCTAAAAAAAATATATTGATTAAATGTTTTCAAATGCCTATTTTAACGGCTTTTCCTTGCTATTACACCAAAAAATCAATTACGAGGTAACTTTCACAGTGGAAGAAACATTGTAACAAAAAACAAAAATCACTATCATAATCATAACAACAAAACACCACGCAATATATAAAAGCACATAAATTCACTTAAAGACAGAGACTACCAACCACATTTCATAATCCTTTCCCCCTTAATAAAAAGCCTAACGTACCATAAATCTCCGCGATTACCCCCGGGCATAAATAAATAAGGTTGCGATGATAACACCTTAATATATTATACGCCCCCATACATCACAGGTTAAAATAATGTTTCCTTCAGGATAACATCACTGTGACCTCCGGATCGAAAGAAGAGCAGGTGATGTTCATGGAACCGAGACGGGATTAATATTAAATGTATGCAGATTTAATTTGTAAAAAAATGTGACAACCGACGCGTTTAAAATATTTCACTATAAATCGCTCTCCTCAAATAGATCTCCAAATGAAATTTTACCGGAAGACTTTTCAAAATACACTTTAGGTAGAAAAAGAGCGGCCAATGTTGTCATTACTCAGAATATATCAGAATATATCATTACTCAGAATATATGCAGGGCCCGAAAGCTATGCAAATAACTAATACTAAAAATTCCTCGTAAATATTATGAATAATAATAATTGACGATGATGACTGATAATAAAGAAAATTAAAATCTTTCAACAGTCATGGTCATGGTTATTGTCATGAAAAAAAGTAAAATTTCTGCATAAATCCATCAGCTTTGACCGGTGGCTCTTCAGTCGCTCACTAGATCCGATAGAGTAAGGGGTACGTCCCATGCCTCCAGAAAGCGCTGCCAGATGCACGATTCATGGTTAACTATAACCCTTAATAAAAATAAAAACTACCAAGGCTAAAGGTTAGCAATTTGATATGTTCGAAGACTGGATGGTGGATAATCAAAATGCCAATTTGCAGCCCTCTAGCCTCAGTAGTCTTTTAGATCTGATGGCGGACAGAATAACGTACGGACGGACGGACAAACAAAGCCGGCACAATAGTTTTCTTTTACAGGAAACTGAAAATGGAGAAAATTGAAAGTGAACATCAACTGCTATAAACGGGGTTTCTTATTCCTTCGATTCCTTGAATACTTTCGTCCTTCTCTCATTTCGATATCCTCTTCCCTTTTCTTTCGCTATCCGCACAGCCAAACCCCTGTCCCCCCCACCCACCCCCAAATTTGTCTACCCTTTTTTCTTCTGTTCCTGATATATTCCTTTATCTCTTTGCTTGTATTTTCCAAGGTTCTCTTATTTCCATTAATTCATTGCCATTACTTTATCGTTTCTGATACTCGAGTGAAAGACCACTTAAAATTATTATAACAGATATACGTATCTTACTGATTTTAATCCCAACCGTTCCTGTCTCACATACATGAATGAAATATTAAATGCATTCTAACCTTATTCAAACAGTTATATTAGAAAGTAGGAAACAAAATATATCATATTTTTAAAAAGCAGGACGAAACAGAATTGACAAAGGATGGGAAATGACAATGGAATCTATAAGCAAAACAGAACACGAACATCTTAAGTCGAGACGTAATGAAACCGCTATGAAGAAGAAGAAGAAGAAGTAGGAGAAGAAGAATGAAGTTTTGGGGCAATTTAGTCAAAACTTTCGGGAGGAGAAAAGTTAAAATGAATGCAGATGCCCGATACTGAGAGACAGTGGAATTAAGATACGGCCAAAATTCTTGGCCAAAATTCTGAAAATTAAAATACGCCCAGAATAACTTTTGGCCTTCGTAAAATGGGACTTTTCGCTCAAGAGCATATTTAATATTATGGGGGAAATTTCTCTTTCAGCTTCGTTTATTCTTTCGTAAGTTTGGGCGATTTAGGATAAGCGATGTTCGATTTTCCACTGAAGTGGAACTCGTTAACTTTATCAACTGTGAAGTGAAATACGCCGACAAGGTGGACGAGGGGAGGGGAGAAGGAGGTGGAGGAAGAAGAGGAGGAGGAGGAAGACGGAGAGGAGGAGGAGGAGCAGAAGGAGGAAGTAGGAGGTGGTGGAGGAGGAGGAGCCAGAGTAACAATTAATAGATCTTATACTTCCATCAAGCCCTAGATAAAGATACCTAATACACACACACACACACACAGATATATATATATATATATATATATAGATATATATATATATATATATATATATATATATATATACGTGTTGTGTGTGTGTGACCTGTGTATAAAATCATAAAATTTTAAAGGAAAATCTTCAAGTAAAAAATGTTTACCAGAAAAATGAAGTCTAAAATATAAAGAGAGCGTTTGAATTGAATACTTCGGACACAGATGCACTTTATAAAACTCAACTGCATTGAAAATACGAATTCAACCATTATAATTCTCATTATTGTTCATTGAAAATCCACAATTACATCAACAAACTGAATTATTAACATAATTGTGGACTTTTAATGAACAACAATTTAATCACGAATGTTTTTGGTATTTTAATTTTCACTATTGTTGTTTGCTATAAACATTTCGTATGAAACAAGAGAAAATGAATTTTCGCTGGTTAAAACAGATTCCACAAATTAAAATGGCCATAGACAAATAAGGAAAATGTAGCTATGAGATAAATCCCATTGTATACATTACTATGCGTCACTTTATATTTATTTTCCTGTGTGCAACAGTCCACAGATGATGAATTCCAAGTTTAACTGTCGGTTGGAGTTGAACAAGAAAATGTACAGAAACCAAACGCATAAGTCACCTCAAATTGTATAATTACTTACACACTGCCACGACATTTGACGAAACGGGTACGATATTCCTAACGAGAGAGAGAGAGAGAGAGAGAGAGAGAGAGAGAGAGAGAGAGAGAGAGAGAGAGAGAGAGAGAGAGAAATGATTATATACAAGCATGCAGGAAAAAAATATATGAAAGATATATCGAAACTATAAACATAAATGAGTTCAAACAATCAAACCCTAAGCGGAACTTAAGCTCAACAAAACTGATAACAATCCAAATAATGAACGACGAAGCGAACAAAAAAAAAAAAAAAAAACATAAGACACACACCACACACACACAAAGGGGGGAAGTGAAAAGGGGGGGGAGGGGGAATGCGATGATACCGCCCATCAGAATGCGTGGCTGTGCGGCGTCGGTCCGTACGAGTATGATGGAAAAGACGTCGGGGGAAATAGAGATGTCATAATCAGGACCCTTGGGAGAAATAGACAATGGCCACTGGAATACCGAAGGGGTGGAACGCGTGCACTTTTTAAAGAGATTAGAAAACAAGAGAAAACGTCCGAGTTAGAGGAATAAGATGCTAAAAAGATAGCATTCGTGAAAAGCTTTGGCACAATTAATGAGGTTCTTTAAAATTTATTTCAAAAGTGGTATAGAGTGGACTGAAGATTATTGTTTAAGTTTTTTAAACGTATTATATCTTGCCAGCGAATTTCGGGAATCTTAGAAAAAACTATTAGCACAATTAAATGAGCTTCTTTAAAAATCATTTCAAAGTCAATAAAGAGTGGATTGAAAATTATTCTGTTTTACATATTTTTAACGTATCATACCAATATATTTCAGGAATCTTAGAAAAAATGAGGAAAAATGTCCGAGTTAGAGGAATACGATGCTAGTACGATAGCATTCGTAAAAAGTATTGACACAATTAAATGAGTTTCTTTAAAGATAATTTCAAAACTAATATAAAGTTATTTGAAAAATAACTATTTTAAAGTATCTTACCAACATATTTCTGGAATCTAGTTGATATAACAATCATTATTTAAAAATTCATAATTCAGAGCTTGACTTCTATAATCTAGTGATAAGGTGAATATTTAATTATGGGACTTACATGCTAGCAATTTATGATCTTGGTCTATGAACGTATGTATTAGTTGTATTATTTGTATTATGATAAGTAACCTAATGTATCTATGTTCTTGCAAATTTGTATGGCTGAGCTATCATCATAAACAACTTAAAAAGCATTCATATGTAATATTTTTATGAAATTAAAGATTCAATTCTTTGAGGATCTCGTGGTCCAAAATATAAAAGATTCGTTGCGTCATATTCAGAGCAGCTAAAGAAAATTAATACCAGATTACAGAAACATAGTCATTATTGTTTTTATTTTCATTACAATAATAATAATTGATTGTCATCATTAGATGGTGTATGTAAATTGAAATATGCGCTCTTTGAACTGCTGGTGGAATAAAATTTCTTCAGGTAATTATTCGGTATCAATATCATTTTAATTCCAACAGTTGAAAGTGTGCATATTTCAATTTACATACACCACCTAATAATGACAGTCAATTATTACCATTATTAATGGAAATAAAACAAATAATGATATAATTTTTGGAACTCGTAA
>NC_087212.1:34633323-34680823 GCF_015104395.2 Macrobrachium nipponense
GAGAGAGAAAGGCACCGTCTATAGAGCAGCATCCGTTACCATGGCAACGGAGAAAAGAATAACTTCTTGTGTTACATGGTTTGTTGCTTTACTAATACGTCCAGTAGATGAAAGCCTTTCAAAGAATTTTTTTACAAATCCAGTGCTATAACTAGACAAAACTATTAACATAATTAGTTATTTATCTGTTTGTTTATCCACTTCACTTATTTATTTACTCGTCTAGTTATTTATTAATGTATTTACCAGGGTCAGAAATATGTATATTTTGTCAAGAACTGTTGTGTACTCTAAATACAGTGCATTAGCTTATAAAATCCTAATCAGATACAACATAAAAAATGGACGGCTAATTATAAATTAATTATATTTATGAAAGAGATACTCTCGTAAACATGTTTCATTATGGTTGCAACAGCAGAGCTTATTTATTATGATTTCTCTATTTTTCTGATAATTCCTTTTTCTGCAACGGGAAAGACCAAATAATAATTGCCCTATACTTATTTCATGAAAGGGAGAGTATGGATACATACAGGCAAATTTTCCCTTTAATAACATGAATATAAATATAAATATACAGTTGTGTAAATGTAATTTCAAATTTATATTAGTAAAATGAAAATGTTTCCGAATGTGTCTATACCCTCCTTTTCATGAAATAAATATAGGCCAGCTAAAAGTGATCTTTCCCCAACAGAAAAATTTTACTCATCAGACAGAAAAATAGTCATTAGAGAAATAGAGAAATTTTCTTATAAAATATACTCTAGAGATTCCACCATAATTTTTAATGGAACATAAAAATTAATGAGTAACAATTACACTTAAATAATTAAACAAAATCGTTTAAGTCACATATAGTGTAAACAGATCACACATTTTGTTATATACAGACGCTGATTAGAAGATGCTAAAAGAATTAAATTTTCCCTAGTTTTTAACATTCTATTCACCTGGGGAAAAAATCGAAAAGCGAACGACGTACAACAAAACAACGGATACTCCATGACGAAACCCAAGACAAAGATTTCCGGGACGGTGGTGGCAGCTCCTTTAATCGAGCAACGGATGAATCCGGGGTTATATACAATATCGGACGGACACAAAGGGTCCTCCTGAAGCCTCTTATTCTCTGTCGCGCCAGGATGCCGACGAGGCTCTACTCTGCAGGCTCCATGACATATATTGCGCGACAGAAGTGCATCGTGGTCAGGCGAATATGGCCGCCTTCACCATTAGTGGGTATCATCGAGGTGTTTCATCCTGCGGCGCCACATATTGAGCATTCTCGAATATGAATACCTTAAAGGAGACTCTCTCTCTCTCTCTCTCTCTCTCTCTCTCTCTTCTCTCAAGCATTCCCGAATATAAATACCATACAGGAGATTCTCTCTCTCTCTCTCTCTCTCTCTCTCTCAAGCATTCCCGAATATTAAATACTTTAAAGGAGTTTTCTCTCTCTCTCTCTCTCTCTCTCTCCTCAAGCATTCCCGAATACGAATACATTAAATTAAAGGAAACTCGGTCTCTCTCTCTCTCGGTCTCTCCTCCTCTGCTCCTCTCCATCTCTCTCTCTCTTCTCTCTCTCTCTCTCAAGCATTCCAGAATACGAATACCTTAAAGGAGACTCTCTCTCTCTCTCTCTCTCTCTCTCTCTCTCTCTCTCTCTCTCTCTCTCTCTCTCTCTCTCTTCTCGTCATGCAAGTCGCTGGGAACTTCGGATAATTCTAATTTGAAACACTTTTTTTTAAACAGTGAATTTAAATAATTTTAGCCATTTAAACATACCTTTACCGAAGAGAAGTCTAATAAATCCTGAAAAGAAGCAAATTCTTCCTTCCAACAAACATACGTACATATTGGAATCGTGGCCGGATCCATTATATCTTGAGCCAACAACAAGGACAAGTCAGCTCACCCAGTAAGGGGGGTTTTCCATTTGTGGACAGGCGCAGCTGCATATGGATTACTGGAACATCGATGAGAGTAATCCAATAAGTGAGCATTAAACACACCTCAATGACCATGGAGTAAGATATCGAAGACCAAAGGCATTAGAACGATCAACAACGACAAAACGGCCGCATTTAGCGACATTCCTGAAACACGCGAGGGACTACAATCAATCCTTCGTCTTCTACAGCAAAGATAGTAGACAGAATATAGAATTTACGCTAAAGGCCAAGCGCTGGGACCTATGAGGTCATTCAGCGCTGAAAGGAAAATCGACAGAATATAGAATGTAGAATTTACGCTAAAGGCCAAGCGCTGGGACCTATGAGGTCATTCAGCGCTGAAAGGAAAATCGACAGAATATAGAATGTAGAATTTACGCTAAAGGCCAAGCGCTGGGACCTATGAGGTCATTCAGCGCTGAAAGGAAATTTGACAGTAAGAAGGTTTGATAGGTGTAACAAGAGGAAAACCCCATAGGTACATGTTAATGCCTACAGTGCACCACATGAGGTGAACTGTCGGCACTATTCCCCCTACGGAAATCTACATGAAAGAATGACAAAAAGAAACTCCAAACAACAAAATTCCAGAAACACGTGTCGATGTTCTCAATCCAAGTACAAAGGGACAAGGCTCCAACCCACTTCCCCCCCTTCCCTCACCCCTTCTTAAGTATATCAAATAGAAGGAAGAATAAGGGAGGGGGGGAAGGTACGGGTAGGGGAACGAGTTGGGGGAATGGGGAGACCCACTCAAACACGTGCATCGAAATTAACAACACTAACAAAATGGTCAGTTGGATTGGAAGGGCGAATTCCGAAAACAAACCAAATAATTGGAGTATTATCTCTGCTCTCCCCTTCCTCCCCTGTTACACTCTTCTTCCCTACTTCCCCTTTTCTTCCCAAGCTTTCGTAATCCCACTTGCGATGGACTCGAATGTTTTCCCCGGTTTGAAATTTTCCCCAGTTGCCAATTCGTGGTAAACTATTCGGGGAAATGGCCTCCTCGATCACAGATAGAGGAAAAAACACCCCAGCTATGAATATAAATAACATAAATGTACCTTGTCTTTTTTTTAATTATATATATATAATATATTTATATATATATATATTAATTAATACATTATATATAATATAAATATAATATATTATTTATATATTTATATTTAATTATACATATATATTATATAAAGACCAGCAGCACTTGCACAAGCCAGAAACATCCGCCTCATTTACTTTTACGGGTAGTGATAATAAAAGTAAATGGAACAAGACATTATCTAATATATATATATATATATATATATATATATATATATATATATATATATATATATATATTATATATTATATATAATATATATATATATATATAGTATATATATATATATATATAGATATGATATTATATATGATATAATATGTATATATATATATATGAAAACTCATCAACGTAAAGTAGCGTATTATTCGAATAGAAAAATACTTGACTACTTTAATTTTGTATTTCTTACTTATTCTAATTCTGATAATGGGAATGGTTATCATAGGCGTTTAAATAAACTTGCTAAATGTACTTGAGAGGAACACATACACAATCGTCTGGGGGTTTGGGAACGAGGACTAGACTAAGTAACAGGGTTGGAGGGGAGGCCCACGGAAACTATGGAGCCTGGGGCCAATTCCCCAGCTAGGTAGTTAAATTAGTTTGGGAACTATATCCGGCAAATGTATCAATTGTTCATGAGATACTGTAAACAAGTCTTGATTAGTCGTTCGTCAAGCACGCGTTTGTGCATCGAAATGGACAAGGCAGAAGGTTATTACTAGAATAAAATAGAATACAGAATTTAGGCCATAGGCCAAGAGCTGGGACCTATGAGGTCATTCAGCACTGAAAGGGAAACTAACGGTAAGAAGGTGTTACAGGAGGAAAACTTCGCAGTTACACTTTGAATCAATTGTTAGAGAGGGTGGAAAGTCAGATGGAAAAAAGAGAATATGAACAGAGGTACACTAAAAAGAGCGAAAGAGGTTGCAGGTAGGAACCGAAGGGACGCTGCAAAGACTGTCAAGAAATACCTACAGTGGACCGCATGAGGTGCACTGACGCGACTACCCCGCCTACGGGGAGGCAGACGGTTATAAAGCTGATAACTTGTTAGTTACTAAGCACACTTGTAATACTTGAGAAAATCAGCGCATATCCCAAATGCGTCAACAGTGAAGATGTCTCAAAATGCATCTAAACCAGTGTTTAGACAACAGATACGCCCTTGAAGAATAGATCTCACCGAAGGCTAAGTTGTTCAATACGTCATACCTTCAAAAAATGTTTGAAGGCTAAAGATTTCAGGGCCCAGTTGTTCAAAACGTCAAACCTTCACAATTTTGTTTAAACTCTTGAAATACTCGGTTGACAGCAGACAACAAAGTGATGGTTAACATCTCGGTTACGTCACATGGTAAAAAAACAGGTGGAAATCTAAAGCACCTGTCTGAATTATATCTTTCATGGCTTTTGACACCAAAATGAAAAGTAGAGGTCGTGGTTGGTTGAATATACTTTTCTAGAACTATTAGCCTAATAAAATGAACAAATGCACTCTAGCATAACATTTCTAGAAGATATTTCCGCCTCCAGTATGCAGAAAGCATAAAAGTATGACGCCGGAAGATTCTGAAACATCCATGCGGTAACTTTCCGGTATTCTTGGTAACAGAAAGGTAAACAATGCACGGCATACATCTCCAAGCTTCAAATTTCATTCACAAACAGATCATATATAAAAAATCTTCCTAAGGCTCTTTTCTTCCGCTATATCCTGCCTATCATACAATTCTGAAAATCTATACAGCCTGTCATCAACCATTAACCTACACGAGTTGACATCTTTTATAAATCAGCGTATTCAGACTTTTATTCTAAATTTCCTCCAGTTCCAATTCCGCTAACAATTAAAATTTTTCACACCGAGAATGATTTTGCAAGTAACACTTCATGATTTCTATGCAACATTTGTTTGGTTAACTTAAAAATGTCGATAAGAATGCGAACCACGTTAAATTGCGTGAAAATAACTGGGTTATACTGTGATGAATAGAATTACATAAATCACTTCGACCACAGATGAACAAGTTTCAAAATTCGACAAAACTCTCATGCAAGCGAAATACCAATTAAGACACACAGCAATAACATTTAGAAATAGGCATATTATATATATATATATATATATCATATATATATATATATATATATATATATATATATATATATAATGTATATATATATATATATATATAAATGAAAATATGTCATTGACTTCTAGGTAAAAAGACTCCCAGCGGCATCTTAAATCCGGAATATCCTTTAAACCAAAGGAATCATATACGTACATTAAAGGATCCTTTCCGTTGCACAGGCTTGAAAAGGAGCAACCAGGCACGCCATGATATCTCGGCCCGACACCAAATCCGCGTCATCGGAAGATTTCCTTCGGCTGAATTGACTTCAAAAGGCCTCCGAAATCAGACCACCTCCTCCTCCTCCTCCGAAATCAGACCTCCTCCTCCTCCTCCTCCTCCTAGCCCTCCAGGACCTCTCCCACTATCCCTTCACATAACGAAATCTCGCTTCATCCATTCGCCACCGGGAGTCCTCCCTAAATCTTTCCAAGCGAGGATTCCCTCCACAAATTCCCAAGGAGGACCTCTCCCTACAAATCTCCCCCAACCCCAAGGTCTACTCCCTCCATCACAACTCTTGGCCCCCCTAACACTTCCCACGTTCCCCCAAGACCTCCCTCCACTTCCTTCTCTTGGCTACTTCCCTTCCACTCCTCTTCCGAGACACCTCCCTCATATAATCCTTTTTTCTTTCAGGAGGCCTCCCTCCGTCCCTCCTCCAGCAAACCTCCCTCTTCCAGTCCTCTTCCAGTTCTCCTCCAACCTCCGTCGTTCTTTCCGTCTTCCGCCAACCTCACCCACACCCACCTCTCAACGTATTTGGCTTCGTCAGAGGGGATTATTGTCACTGATGCCAATGGCTGGAAGGGATGGGGAAGGGGGGGGAGAGATAGGGGAAGAGTCCATCAGATTAACCCTTTTCATGACAGAGGGGAAAAAAAGAGGAAGGGAGGATCGAACAAAAAAGTTAAAAGAAAACTTATCGCTTTAAAGATAGTGAGAGAGAGAGAGTCGTTTTCCTGGGTTGTGGAGGAGAAAGATAGAGGAAGAAAGACTCCATGGAAAGTCTGGAACTGCACGAAAAAAATATCTGGAATTTAAAGCATGCAGGAACCTCCAGAAAGTGACGCGGCCAGGCGGGTAATTTTCACTAACTCTCAAAGAGTGAGAAAGTGTAGTCATTTCTGAAGGGAGGTGTGTTTGTCTTTCAACGAAAACAAAACCAGTTAATATCCACTATCTATCTATCTATATATACACACATGCACACACACATACACACACACACATTATATATATATATATAATATATATATATATATATATTATGTATATGTTATACGCATATGTATTATAGAGACGGACTTGATTTATATTTTCTGATCATCTAGATTAAATTTCGTAATCCAGCACTTTCTAGGTCAGCTAATACTGTTGAATGTTAAAATCCAGCACTTTCTAGGTCAGCTAATACTGTTGAATGTTAAAATCCAACGCTTTCTAGGTCAGCTAATACTGTTGAATGTTAAAATCCAACACTTTCTAGGTCAGCTAATACTGTTGAATGTTAAAATCCAACTCTTTCTAGGTCAGCTAATACTGTTGAATGTTAAAATCCAACACTTTCTAGGTCAGCTAATAAGTCTGAACTTTTTATTTTATTTTCTAATCTTTTCATTGACCTACCATCCGCCCTTCTCTCTGCGAATGCGAAATCTCAAAACGAACAGATCCACCTTTCCTCCTGAGCCCACATTTTCACTGCTTCTACTTATCTCCATGTTACTCACCCTTTTAATGAGCTCAGCATTCAACGCTGATGAACATTTAAGTAATTACACGAAGCACTGACAGTAATAATAAGCTTATTATTATCTAAAACTCATTATCTACTTTTACCTTTAAAATCTAAAATCTCATGTACACATGCCAACGAAAAACTCCAACGTTTTCCCCATAAACAATTTAAAATTCACCTCTATATCGTTTTCATTCACTTACCTACCAAAACCAGATAATATGGTAATCACTTAAGGAAAACTTGTGGGAATTAACAGAGCAAAACTGAAGAGTGATGAGAGGAAGACTTTTCTCGATTTGAATTACCTCTTTTTTTAACAATTCTAACTGAATTAACCAACTTTCATATTTCTCATAACTTCCATATCTGATATGAACGCCATGGTCAGCGACATTCCAATCATGGCGATACGTTAATCTTAACAAATACATAATGTACATGAAAAAATAAATAAACAAGATAATGTACATGAAAAAATAAATAAACAAACTTAGAGCAAGATTCACAATAATAAAAAAATATAGTAAATTTGGCGCCTATTCCTGTCTTCGTCTCGAAAAAGGCTTAAAAAGTCTACTTAGATTTCCCAGACGCTGCCGCCCGCTGAAATAAGGAAAGTTCTGGTAATAATACATACACCACTTTATGCTACAAATTGGAAAGCTGCGTCGTCAACTTTTATACCCTCAAAGTTATTGCAAGGACTAGGTAGGTATACGTCGAGGCCTGGAATGCCGCCCACGAGAAAACCGCCCACGAGAAATTCTCACACTGCTTCACTTTTAGAAAGGAAATTTCATCAACACTTGCGAAACATTACAAAATGTAGGACTGATACCTTACACATAACATTGAAGATAGATCACTTCAAACTCGACATCATGCATCCATGACCTCAATATTAAAAGCACTATAATAAAAGAGTATGAACATCGTTAAGAGCATCATATTAACCTTAAGAGATTATTGGATTTATTTCATTGTAAAGTGGGTAATAAATTCGACAAAGTCATAAAATCCAGGACCTCAATATTCCCAGAATCATAATACAGGGTTATGAACACTTCTTTATTTGATTGTTAGGAAGAGTGAGAACCCTTCCATCATTCCAGGCCACAAACCTTACCTTTGAAAACATCGAACGCTATTATTTTCCGGAACATATAACCACGAGCAAAAAACGAAATCCTTAAAGGAAAGTTGATAGCGTCCACATATCACCTAGCCAAGACCAAGTCTATGGAACTGATGTACATTTTAAGGCAGCAGTTATAAGAAACGAGCACAATGGCAGATGTCAGAGCCAGTAATCCACCCGGTAAAATGGAGAAACAGATGGTCTCTGTAGTAGACCTCGTCTGAGCCTCCGAAAGAGATATGCTGGGGAAAATCTAGGAAAAAGTGAATTTCCCCACAGAAGGTGGTGGGAATAAAAAAAAAATAAAAAAACGATAATGGAAGGAATAAGGACTTTTTAGGAAATTCTTCTCTCTCTCTCTCTCTCTCTCTCTCTCTCTCTCTCTCTCTCTCTCTCTCTCTCTTCTCTCTCTCTCTCTCTCTCTCTCTTTTTAGTAAGGCAAATCTCTTCTTTCTGTATTTCCCTTTACCTCCTCTTGCCTCTTCCTAATGAACACCATAGCCTTTGGAAGCTTGAATTTCAAGTCAATGGCCTTTGTGGGCTTAATCCATTTAATAGGGTTCGTCTTCTGAATAATGATAATAATAATAGTGTGGAATATATGGAAAAATAAAAACTGAGAAAATAATGCCGAAGAAACAAACCCCAATTAGAGCGCTTAAGACGGAGGGCACTATTATCCAGAGCAGCAGACGGAAACCTGGAAAACGGAGCGAATGACGTAAAACTTTTTAATTAAGTTCTGCTGAGGGCCGTTCAAGTTTTGCATCTAGTATTTCCCTCTAAAGTCTGGAATTATGGAAGGAAGAGGTCCCATAAGAAGCTTCTTGGAGGTATCTCCCTCCATATATGTTAACTTTATTCCAAAATACACACACACACACACACACGCACACACACACACACACACATATATATATAAACACAGATGTTTTCCCTAAACCAGGGGTAATGATTAAAAAATGGGGTCAATGTAGCATTCATACTTTAAGTGCTGAATCATCGATGAATTCTAATCCAGAAACCTCTACAACATGAAAATACCCACACATTGGAAAACAAACATTTTCACCACTTAAAGTTTTGGAGCTTCATGCGCCCTCTTCAGTGTGTTTTAGGGTCTCCACGCTGAGGAGGGAGCATGACGCTTTAACATGTAAGTGGAGATTTAAAAAATATGTTCTCAATTTTTTTTATTCAATATTGGTCTGTTATCATCAAACCTCCACAACATGGGGCGGTTTATAAACCGGCACAGATGGCCCATCAGAAGCAAACAGGACTCCAACTCACACCAATATGCCATTCATCTTTACCTCATTCAAACTGCCACAACTGCCTGATATTGAAACCCCTCCTTTCCAAACCATTTTGGATTTTTTAAGTGTCTTTTCAAGTCTTCCTCCAATCCTCAATATAACACTAACGAATTGTACATGTTCACTAACACGTGACAAAACTCTCTCTACGTATCTTCGCATTTTCTTATCCTTCAATTCTTCTCACGCCACATAATCCACATAAAGTTTATCAGAATAAACTTCAACTTTCTTCCCTTTCTTGCACACTCAACATCCCAACGTCACTTCCATAAAGGTGGATGGTACAACAATCCCTTCATTATATAGCCACCTTAGCTTTTGTACATCCATGGAGTAGGGGTTTGTAACCACATCTCATACATACTTCCTGATAACCTTAAGAGGAACACCTGAGCAACACCTGTGACGTGAAGGAAGCGAATGGAAGTAAATTCAAACAAATGAAATATCACCAAACCTTAGTAATATATAACTGCCTCACAGTTTGCTCTTAAAATATAAAGTTCCAAATTCTGTGGACGATATCAACCGAAAACCTGGAAATTAAATATAGATAAGGTAATCAAAAGCGAAACTGAATTTTCCCTTCAAGGTGAAAAGTACTTTCAGTTTTTTCTCCCCTCTCAAAAATACGAGCACCATAACAAACTTCTAGCCCAGTTACAATTAATTCAATTACATACGTACCTTTGATATTCATTTAAAAAGTTTATTTCCTACGTATTCGCTTCATTTAAGAACAGCAATAATTCTTTTTCACAAAACTAGATACCCTTCGTAAGCCACCTCTGAGTCCAAAAAAATTCCATCCATATTGTATTTCTGTAAAAAAAAAAAAAAAAAAAAAAATCCAATACAATAGCAGCCAGTATTGGTTTACAATTGCCATAAAAATACTATTTCACTTTTAAACAAATTTTTCTCCCTTTTAAAGACACATTCTTCTTCTTGCTCGTTTTCCCGTCCCCTTGGCGTTGGCGGTCCAGTTCAGCCCGTCTATAATCCATCCTGTCTCGCCTAATCAGCAAGTATAAGTGAAGTCATTAAGAAACTTTCCTTATTTGTTCCCATACTCTGCTCAGAAGTGATTAGACCCTAAAGGATCCCCCACCCCCTACATCTCTCTCTCTCTCTCTCTCTCTCTCTCTCTCTCTCCTCTCTCTCTCTCTCTCTCTCTCTCTCTCAGAAACTTATGCAAAAATGTTAATTCCGTGTACATCATGAATCAAGCTTTTAAAGTATATTTGTATTATGCTCTTGGTTTTAAAGACGAGGAAACAGCAATTTAATATTAATAATTATAACAATAATAACATAAGTCCTTTCTTCACAAAGAATTACAGAAAACGAAATGCGGTGCTATAAATCTGGAAATGACTGCGCATTCAATGGAAAATCAATGCTGTAATGGTCGAGTTAAATGTGATACATGAACATAAATGCTATACGTGCATATAAGTGTGATAAATGGTTATGAATGTAATTAATGAACATAAATGTGATAAATGAACAGTCTGTTGTCCAACAATCAACGAAAATTTGTTCATTTATAACATACGACCAAACACTTCCAGCACTGGGCATTTTTGGCATGGCTTGAGACGACAACAGTTCCAGACTATGATGTAGAATACAGATCCTATCTACATATCTGTTTATGCATCTCCATATTTATTTAGTTATCTTATCTATTTTCCCATCAGAATTGAATTGGAATTGGAATATGAAATTCAGACTAAAGCCCAATCGCTGGGACCTATGAGGTCATTCTGCGCTTAAAGGGAAACTGAAATTTTAATGGTGTACCAGGAGGAAAACCTCGCAGTTGCACCATGAAAACAACCCTTAGGAGAGGTTGGGAGTAAGATGGGAGAAAGGGACTATGAACAAAGTACAGCTAGGCGCCGAAGGGCCGCTGCAAAGAATATTAAGTAATGCCAACAGTGCACTGTGCAATGTACTCAGAATTAGAGACGCTTTACCAAAAGCAGTACGAAGAGAAAGCCAAACAAACGAGAAATTTTCAGTTCGACTTTTAACCCTTCCGATGGTTTCAGGTTGGCGCTGCGATGAATTCATTCAAACATAAAACGGTGTTGTAGTTAAGAAAACCATTTTCGCTTCATTCTACCGGTGAGATTGATAAACAACAACGAGGGCTAACATGCCAGTTATATTTTATTCGGCAGGGAACTCATCTCGTTGAATTTCTACTCCAACTGCAATACCGCGTCAGTAACACTAAAAGTAATAACAACATCTAAATAATATACTGCCGGGCTATGGCTCTCGGCAATGACTGATTATGACTAATTTTTTATTCAAGTTGCCAAGCCAAGCACTGGGACGCTGTTGGCTATTTAGTGCTTTAAACGAAGAAAATGAAAGAAAAAGAGGGAGCAGGAGTTGCGGGACAGCAAGATCAAGAGATCAGGTATAAGGATCCGAAGGTGAAACTGGGAGAGAACACCAAAGTTGCATCAAGTAGTTATAGCTAAAGCAGAGTGGACAGAAACATGAAATTCGAATACGGTATAAAAGAGTAACGCAGAAGAGAGAGAGAGAGAGAGAGAGAGAGAGAGAGAGAGAGAGAGAGAGAGAGAGAGAGAGAGAGAGAGAGAGAGAGAGAGAGAGCGAGAGCATGCATACAATAAATATAAACAAAGTTTATACATGTTCCTATACGTTATGATATTGGCCATTGCTATGTGACGTTTGCTTACGAAGAATAAAAACAAACACGGATACTAGCAGTTATTATACTAATAATTCGCCTTTACCACTCTTAAGGAGTTCTACAAAACCTTTTCAGATGGGTTTTGCCCAGCTCTTTTTCCCTCATACTCTGAAGGATATTTTGACCACTCATGAAGAAAAATATAAGTGGACGAAGGAAAAAGAATTTTTACCCATCTCTCTCTCTCTCTCCCCTTGCGAAATCCCTGGTCAAAACAAGGACAAATCTGCCAACAGCAATAAACATCAAAGGGATCACTGGACACATACCCACCCCGACCCCCACCACTTGAAAGAAACGCCTTAACAAGCTATCCACAAATTGGCTTCAACAGACTCGGTCAGACAAACATGACCAGGTAAGCGTAGTAAAGATTTGTTACTTTCCACTGTCTTTTTCGAAAGTGTTCGTCTCTCTCTCTCTCTCTCTCTCTCTCTCTCAAAAAGATATTATGCACTTCTCTTTGCATATATATTAATCAACTGATAGCTCTCTCTATAAACACTATATATATATATATATATATATTTTATATATATATAGATATAATATATAAATATATATTAAAATATATATATATATATATATATATTATATATATAATATATATATAATATATATATATATATGTGTGTGTGTGTGTGTGTGTGTGTGTACACATTTACATATCCTTAATATTCGTATATATTGAGAGAGAGAGAGAGAGAGAGAGAGAGAGAGAGAGAGAGAGAGAGAGAGAGAGAGAGAGAGAGAGTAGAGAGAGAGAGAGAATTACTGAAGATATTCCTGTAAAAATAGTTAATCAGATACATTCTCTGCTAAAGTAAATTAAAAAGGTAAAAATAATTTCCACAGTACGATTTACAAAAATATTACCAACTGAGGGGTTCATTTTCTAGTGTATATGCCAGGAGCTTATCAACACCGCTAATCTTGATGATCCTCAGATAATTATTTTTTCATCCAGTTCCTATAAACCAGGGTGCAATTACTAATATTCATAACCATCAATTTTAAGTATAATATTTTTTTACAGGTTCATACTACTCTCAGATAAATATCAAATTGGGGTCATGGAAATTAAATAGATTACTCAACTCTTAAAATCAATATTATTCAGGAGGATCGAATAAATACATATTTCCCATCAGTCCTCATGAAGAGGTGTTTAACGTCCATGATAACAGAGTTGTGGCATTATTACGGATGTTTAAGCTCCCATGTCTAAATCAAAGTTTGGCCTAAACTATTCATCAAGAGCTCTTTATTTACTTATTTATCCACTAAATCCTCAGAAAATATTTATACTAAAAGCCTACCACTTCATCTTGTACAACCCTACAACTCCTGGGTAATATCTTGATAAAAGAATTCTTACTATAGTTTAGTTGGACTCATAAAGCCCATAATAAGGCTGAACAGCTCTTGTGAAGACTATTGTCAAGTCCTCCAAGAAAGCCTCTACGAAAACTCGTGCTCAGACTTGACGCAAGACTCAAAAGCACTAGATAAATCTACTCAAAAGCACTAGATAAATCTACTCAAAAGCACTAGATAAATCTCTCTCTAACTTTACATGAATACTACAACTTTTGCATCCTCCAAGCAGAGTTTTATTAAAATCTCCAAGAAAATATGGATTAATCCCTTTAGATCAACTCACAAACCTCTGGTAAGACTCAGCCACAGCCTTTGCAAGTTAACTGCTCAAGCCTCCAAGAAAGCTTCGCAAAGCCCAAACGAATCTCTCTCTAAGCCTATATGAAATGTAAATGAAAACTACAATTTGCAGCTTCCAAGAAAATTTTTGCTAAAATACAAATCAGTCTGTTCAGATCGACTCTCAAACCTCTTTGGTAAGAGTCGGCAACAACCTTTGCTAAATAGCTACTAAAGCCACCCAGAAAAGCCTCGCCACAGCCTAGACGAATTCTCATCCTCAAGTCTCGGAGGGCTCCTCTTCCTAAGAGCAAAAAGATTTTCTCATTACACCTCGCGTCCCACAGAACACTTGGCATGAATGGAGGTCATAATCGAATCCCATTCTTCATCTTTCGGTGTCCCGCACACCGCCGCGGTTCCTTCATATTACGGCTATAACTCTAAGGGGTGTTCCAACGACGTTTCGTTTCTATCTTGTTTTCGTGTTCTTTGCTGTTAAGTACATTTGGAAGTGTGGCTGATCCTATCATTGTCGTGGTGGTCGTTATTAAATTTGTTCGCTGAATGGGTGCTGTACTTGCGGTTGGGATGATTATAACTGTTTTCACATCGTATTTGTTAATAATAATAATAATAATACTAATAATAATAATAATAATAATAATAATAATAATAATAATAATAATAATATCGTCTTATACTCTTCTTTTCATCAGCATGTCGCTGGTATACCAACTTGATATACTAGTTACATGCTGATGAAAAGATTGTAAGACGAATAGAGAAAACTCTATGTAAATTAAATGCCGTAAAAACAGCTATAATTTTCAAAGCTACTGCCCTCAGAAAAGGTCTCTCCCCTTATTATTATTATTATCATTATTATTATTATTATTATTTCGGAAGAAGATCCTCTTTCAAACGAACTTCATTTCATAGAATAGCCGTCTGGATGCTATATAATTTACCTGCTGCTACAAAGAAACTTGTTAGAGAGATTGAGAAACTGTAATATAAACCCAACCGCATCCAGACAACCATTCTGCTTAATGAAGTTCTTGCTGTTGTTGTTATTATTATTATTATTATTATTATTATTATTATTATGGATCTACGTACTTTATAAAGTTCTTCTACATCCCTCTAGTATGTTAATTTCGTTATTTAACGCCTAACTTTATTATATGATGAATGTAATCATTCAAAGGCTAAACCGGTATCAGTGTTCCTATCCTTATGTCATATTTCTGTCTTCATTATATTGATGAAATTTAGGCTTTCGTGCCAAGCACCCAGCATTTTCGGCCATTCAGTGGTTGAGACAGTGGAAAGTATAAGTAGGACTGGATGAAAAACAAGACAGATATCCAGATAATAAAGGATCTAAAGGTGGAACTGGGAGAAGACGTGGAAGTAAGTTAGAGGGGCTGGGCAGCAAGACTGAGGAAAGAAAGCGAGATCTTATTTCTATCTAACATAACGTGTCACTCAATAACATTTTCCCATCCTATACAAAGTCCATCTCTCTTCTTTGTCTCCAGTTGCCTTCATTCCATTCCTCTTCCCTTCTCTCTCTCTCTCTCTCTCTCTCTCTCTCTCTCTCTCTCTCTCTCTCTCTCTCCCTTTTATTCCCACAATCATCTTCGCAGTACCGTCTATATTCCTGAACTTATGTCCACCCCTCTTCCCCCACCGTCCCCCTTTCCCATTTATACCGGTTCCTCATCATATACCTTCGGCAAACGGCGCTACTTCCATCATATCAAACTTCTATGTGACTTTCTAGAGTTTTCTTTCCCTTTTCCTCCTTGCTGATGTTTGCCAACTTTATCTCGTGATTTTTTTTTTCTTGTCGTTTCATATTTGACGAAAACGCTTAACGACTGTCTGACAAGAAGTGTAATCCCTCTGGGGTTGTGGCCAGAATCAGCATGTTTACAAAGAATTGTTTTATTTTTCTGCTCATTTTTAGGTAGATAAGGGAAGTATCTTTTTTCAGGTATAAAGAAGAGATTTAAGTGAAATATTCTCTCTCTCTCTCTCTCTCTCTCTCTCTCTCTCTCTCTCTCTCTCTCTCTCTCGTGGGCGTACTTACGTTTTCTAAATCTCTTATCAAAAAAGAAGCGATACCAAAGTCCATTTATAGAACTCCCTGTAACATGGTTTTCATTTGTATACTCAGCGGTTTTTTCTTCTGCTATCATATTTATCAAGGGCAAAAAGAACAAGTAAAAATGTGGCCTATGTTGTTGGTACATATAGCGCAACCAAAAGTACGATTATGGATAACTTTCTTAAATAAAATAAAAGTTACTGAAGCAAGAGGGCTGCAATTTGCTATGTTTGATGATTGGAGGGTGGATGATCAACATACCAATTTGTAGCCCTCTAGCCTCAGTAGTTTTTAATATCTGAGGGCGGACTCACAGACAAGGCCAGCACAATAGTTTTCTTTTACAGAAAACTAAAACACCAGGAACCTTTCCATCACTTTATAAAAACACAAAACTACCGGGGCCGTAACTAAATTTCCCACAGGCTGCATTTGTTTCAAAGCTTGGTACCAATCTCTCTCTCTCTCTCTCTCTCTCTCTCTCTTCTCTCTCTGTTTTCAAATACACAAGAATATATTGTTTACACAACTAATGATGGTCAGACATCCTATAGCCACTCATAAATAAATCTACTCAAATACATTTTCTTTCTCTACGGCCTTGAAAAAGTTTAATCCCATTTCTGTTTGATCTTCCGAAGGCAAAAGCGAAACTGGATAGTACCCGGAATTAAGCATATGAACCGAATATAGCTGCAAGGCAAACGAGATGCATTCCTTATCAGTTTCTCAGATTAGATCCACTAATTTCGAAAATTTCTATCGAGGAGTTTCCTTTGTGAGACTAGCCCACAGGCTTACGCTTAATCATAAAAAGCTGCGAGCAGAAAAATTAATTAATTACGTGCTGTAAGAAACATACAAAATCCGTGAAAACATTAGTCAATGAACTTACCGATCCTTCAGGAGTCTGGCTTTCTGATAATAACGAAATCTGATACCTAACAAAGACTCTACAGTAAAGCCTACAAATGACCATTCGAGATCAGCAAAACACATCACGTCTAGAATTTTAATGGGTAAATAAATAATCAGAATGTGGTTAGGAAAATTATTCTTCTAAAGCGATGACTGGTCTGCTAAAGAGTCACTGAGAGTATTTATGTCTGTAAATGCGTATATACATATATTTATATATGTATATATACATGTATGTGCATATATATACACATATACGTACTAATCTTCATCCTTTTGACAAAAACATACATATAACCAACTGTTTTTATATATATATATATTATTATATATATATATATATATATGTGTGTGTATGTGTGTGTGTGTGTGTGTGTGTGTGTGTTGTGTGTGTGTGTACCGTTTTCTTTCACCCTCTTGGTGGCAAAAACATCCATGTGCACAAGTGTTACAGTATATTCATAATAGGCTCTGTGCGAACGATTATGCACGATACCTAGCTAACGAAGCAGTTATAAAACTCCCTTAACAGTAACGGCTGCACTGCTTGTATCTCGTTAACTCTTATCGTTTCACTAAGTCATTTCGACGAACAATGGTGTTTGTCCGACACTAGGAATTCGAGACAAATTTTGGAAATCTTCATAAACCCTCACCCACGCATATGCAACCAAAATTAATTATATATATACGCCCACGTTCAATTTATTGTATGTTTTGATCACTCTGAATTCGACAAAGGTTAATACAAATTATTAATGCCTTTAAAATTACACGCTACCAACGACAATTTTTTTATCGAGGACTTTTATTTTAACAAGGAAATATTATATTAACAATGGATTCATTCAATAAAGTGACCGTTTTGTCCGGTCGTGGTATCGGCACTAAACGGTATTGAAGCCTTTTGCGTACTGTTCTCAATTCACAAGAGAAATGGAACTCTCAATAGCCATATCACAAACGAAGAAGAATAAAATAAATAATTAATAACCTTCTCCCACCATCAATGTAGGAAATATGAAATGCGATACGCACAAGATCTAACCTCCAGCAAACGATAGCTGGTAAAATGTAACCTGGTATAATTCCAAAATTGGAAACTCATGGCCCAGATAAAAATGAAGTCATATATATACCGCTGTAACTTTATCTGAATCCAAAGCTTATGGCCCATTCTATTTCTAAGTAACTCTCTCGCCAGGTGAGAGATTTTGCAATTGTATTTAAAACTTATGACCACTATCTTAGACTCGGTTGTGACCCTGATTCGGGGTCATACCATGCCTTCGGATCCTAAGCATCCTGTGGGGTTAAAATGACCTTATACAATCTTTGATTTAATGAATTATGGCCCGGTCAGGAGTTTCCTTCAAACTCTCCCTGTGACCCTGCTCTTGTCCAAAGGACTGGTACAGGATCATGACACAACCTCTTAAGAAGCCCTAGTGTTATCATGACCCCTATGCGTTTACCACATGCCCCGGAAGCATGTTCCCGAGTACCGAACCTTTCCGGAAAAAAGCGAGACGCCATATATTAAAAACTAATCATAGAATCTTCTTAAAAATAATCTCATTGTGTTTCCCACACCCAAATTCCACGTACTGTCCCTGTCAGAATTGAACTAAACTAACTTAACCTAACCTAACCTAGGGGCATGGAAGATCATTCCTATATATCCCTAAACTTCGCTTTGGAGTTAAAGATTACTATGCAAAGGTCTCTGAAGGATTCTGTAGAGACGAGAGAAGACGACATTTTAATGGATTCCTTATTATTATTATTATTATGCCGTCTGCAAATACATACCAAATTCAAATTCAATTAACGAATATGATAAAAACACTACAGCAACATTACTTTCGTTTATTTATCTATCTATCTCTCCATCTCTAAAGACTATAACTGCATCTAATTTTATACCCCGAGCCTTACTTTCATTACAATCACATCCCTCAAAATTTCTTTATCCGTTTGTCGAGCCTAGAAGGCTTCCTCACTATTTCACCCTCACTCCTCGTTATTTTGAAATGTCTTCTTTTTCTTTGAGATAGCAATAAATCTTCCAGAAATTTCCCAGATGCTTCTTTCCGTTCCTTCTTCCTTTCCCGATAGTGCCCTTCTTTTCCCTTCTGTTTTTCCTTCGTAATTCCCTCTTTAACTTCATACTTCTTCGAACCCTCTCATTCTCGAGTCTCTTTCTTTTCCTGCATGTGGACTGAGAGCAAGACCCTAACAACTTTTATATCGCTCTCCCTCTCCCTATTTCCCTGTTGCTGCGTGGTCCGTTAAAACATGTGTCCTTAACAGGGAATTCAACCCTTCTCTCTCTCTCTCTCTCTCTCTCTCTCTCTCTCTCTCTCTCTCTCTCTCTCTCTCCTTTCTTTCTCTTATTCTTTCTTCCGCACAGCCCACACACACACAACCACACTCAATAATGGCACATCCTCTGGAGACGTCACTGCAAAATTTCGAAAACGGAGTTTCTTGCAAATTTTCCGCCAATAAAGTTTTGCTGCATAAAGATGGGTTCGGGAAATAGGACCGGGTTCGTTTGTAAAATCTGCCTTGTTGAAAATTTGCCTCTTTCCACTGCTCATGCTGCAAATTTAGCTTTTTTTCACAAAAATTTGGAGAGAGGGTGATTACCCTCCTCATCTCAGCACTCAGATAAAAATATACTCTCTAATTCCAATGCAAGGATGCTCAAGCAGCATATCAAAGGGACTAATTAGTCATATGAGGCTATAAAGCAGCATACCTACGAAGAAATAAATTACGATATGACAGCACAAAAGAAAATGCCGAAGAGGCTCTACCCAGATCTACACAATGACGGGAAAGAGGAAAAAATATACAAAAAAGACAAAGTCTGCAACCTTTTGAAAAGAGGGAATTGCAGATATGGAGAAAAATGTTACTACAAACATCCTAAGGTATGTCACAACTATGAAATATATGGTAAATGTGCATACTTAGATGGATATGAGGATGATTGCAGAGATCTACATCCAAAAATATGCAAAAACCTAAAAGAAGGAAAAGGATGTAAGTTCGACAAAAAATGTAAATATATGCACCCTGTAGCCATGAAAAATAATCAAATAAATAACCAATCAAGCAATAAAATCCAAAATAAGAAAGAAACAAATAAAGAGAGGAATGAAGAATATCAGGTAAAAGAAAAAAGCAAGCCATCAACGAGATATGCAGAGGTGCCAGCAAAAAATTTCAATGCATCAGCTCCAAGATTCTACTCAAGAGATAATAACTGTTTTTATTATGCAAGGGGATATTGCAGATATGGAGAAAATTGCAGATTCAGACACAAAATGAATAATTATGATGAAATATTATGGAAAAGTTGGATTTTTTAATGTCAGAATTTCTGGAAATGAAAAAAAGAACAACATACCAGAACAGGAAAGAGACATGGGAAAATCCTTATTATTACCAATATTAAATGAAGGAGAAAACACGCAAACCATCATAGTGATGAATGCGCAGGGTTTAGTTACGAGTAACTCAAAAAGAAAAATAGAGTACTTAGAAGAACTAACCCAAATTGAAAAAATAGATATAATGAATATAAGTGAAACCTGGTATTCCCAAGAGACTGGGAATGATGATCAAATAAAAGGGTTTCAAACTTATAGATCAGATAGAAAAAATAGGAATCAAGGGGGAACCGCAATATATGGGAAAGACAAAAAACAAGGAAAAATATATGAGAAATATAGTAACTCAGAATGTGAACTAATAGCGGTAGAATTTGAATCTGAAAAATTAATGAACATAGTAATATATGGACCTCCTAATACTAAAGAGTTTGACTTAATAATAGAAAAATTGGATGATATATGTAGAAATCACAAGGACTGGACTATTCTCCTATCTGGAGACTTCAACTTTCCTTTCGTAGACTGGAAAGAACGAATAGGAGATTGTGGATGTACTTATACATATAAAAAAGAGAGTAATAGTAGTGCAGAAGATAAGAGGCAATTCGAAAAGCTATTAGATATGCTACTAGAATACAACATTCAACAAATAAATCACCTGCCAACAAGAAAGGAAAATACTTTAGACCTAGTATTTGTGAACGAGATGAATTATGTTAAAGAAATAATAGTTTATAATGCGAGTATTTCAGACCATAATGTCATAGAATTAACAGTCCATTCCAAAGCAAGTGAAAACAGAAATAAGCAAGAAATGAAAAAGTGGGAAGGATATGGAAAATACAACTTCTACAGTAAAAATATAAAATGGTCAGAAATAAATGAAGAATTAAACAAAGATTGGGATAATATTTTCGTAAGTGATGACATAAAGGTAAATACGGAGATATTATATAAAATATTAGAGAAAATAGTGGATAAATATATACCGAAGAAGAAAAGTAAACATCAGTCATGCATACCAAGAGACAGAAGGATCTTGTTCCAGAAAATCAGAAAGTGGAAAAAAGGTCTAGCAAAAAAAAAAATGCATGGAAAGTTATAGAACTAAAAAGTAAGATAGAAAAGGCAGAACAAAAGATTATACAATCAAAAGAAAATGAAAAACGGGACTTGGAAGAAAAAACCCTATTAAATATCAAGCAAAAATCCCAAACTATTATACTCATAAGCGAAGAAGATGAATAAAAGAAGAATAGAAATAGGCCTCTAAGAATTGAAGGGAGATTAACGAATGAAAAAAGGAAATTGCAACATACTGGCAGATCGATATAAGAGAGAATTCACCCCTAGAATAGATAATGAAGATAATGATATAGAAGTAGGATGAAAATAGTGAATATTTAGCTGACATAGATATTAATGAAGCTGATATTGTGCAGGCTATTAATGAAATTAAAAATGGAGCTGCTGCAGGGCCTGATGGAATTCCTGCTATTTTGTTAAAGAAAGTAGTTCATTCTATCGCAAAGCCACTTGCAATATTATTAAGACAAAGTGTAGATACAGGCAAGATTTATGATGAGCACAAATTAGCATATATTACCCCTACTTTCAAAAGTGGATCAAGACTAGAGGCAAGTAATTATAGGCCTGTGAGTCTAACATCACATATTATGAAAGTGTATGAAAGGGTAATGAAGAAAAATATTATGAAACATTTAATAAAAAATAATTTGTTTAATAAAGGACAACATGGTTTTTCGTACCCGGAAAAAGTACACAAACCCAACTGTTAGTCCACCGTGAGAACATATTCAAAAATATGAAAAGCGGAAATGAAACAGATGTGGTTTATTTAGACTTTGCAAAAGCTTTTGATAAAGTAGACCATAATATATTAGCGAAGAAATTAGAAAAACACAATATCGTGGATAAAGTAGGAAGATGGTTAAAAGAATTTTTACACTCAGAAAACCAGATAGTTATTGCAAACGACGAGAAATCGGATGAAGCCAAGGTAATATCCGGTGCGCCGCAAGGTACGGTGTTAGCTGCAATACTGTTTGTTATTATGATTGAAGACATAGACAATAATGTTAAGGATTCGGTAGTGAGTAGTTTCGCAGATGACACAAGAATAAGTAGAGAAATTACTTGTGATGAAGATAGGAACGCTCTACAAAGAGACCTTAACAAAGTATATGATTGGGCAGAGGTAAATAGGATGGTATTTAACTCTGATAAATTTGAATCAATAAATTATGGAGACAGAGAAAGAAAGCTATATGCATATAAGGGACCTAATAATGAGACAATCACAAATAAGGAAGCAGTTAAAGACCTTGGTGTGATGATGAATAGGAACATGTTATGCAATGATCAAATAGCAACTCTGTTGGCAAAATGTAAAGCAAAAATGGGAATGTTGTTACGGCACTTCAAAACAAGAAAAGCTGAACACATGATTATGCTTTATAAAACATATGTTCGTAGTCCACTTGAATATTGCAATATGATATGGTACCCACACTATCAAAAGGATATTGCACAAATAGAGAGTGTACAAAGGTCCTTTACAGCTAGAATAGAAGAAGTTAAAGACCTTGACTACTGGGAAAGACTACAATTCTTAAAATTATATAGTCTAGAAAGGAGAAGAGAACGCTACATGATAATTCAGGCATGGAAACAGATAGAAGGAATAGCAGAAAATATCATGGAACTAAAAATATCAGAAAGAGCAAGCAGAGGTAGATTAATAGTGCCCAAAACTATACCAGGAAAAATAAGGAAAGCACACAGGACATTAATCCACTACGCACCAGCATCGATAATGCAGCGTCTATTCAATGCGTTGCCAGCTCATCTGAGGAATATATCAGGAGTGAGCGTAGATGTGTTTAAGAATAAGCTCGACAAATATCTAAACTGCATCCCAGACCATCCAAGATTGGAAGATGCAAAATATACCGGAAGATGTACTAGCAACTCTCTGGTAGACATTGGAGGTGCCTCACACTGAGGGACCTGGGGCAACCCGAACAAGATGTAAGGTCTGTAAGGTAAGGTCTGTAAGGCTGAACAGTGTGATCTGAGGTGGTCAGGTCATGTTGACAGTCCAAAAAGCCAGGTTGGTAAAAATGTCTATAATTTGTACTCAGGGGAGTACAGAGCACATGACAAGGAGCTAGACGGGTAGAGTGGAAGGTGCGGGAACACAAAGCCCCCAATATCAAGATGCAGTAGAATCCAGATAGTGCACACAAGTAAATAGTGTACTCTAAGTAGAGTTGGGTTGATTCACAACTGATGAGCCTTCCGTGTAAATATATGAATAGGACAATGGGTTTCTAAGAATGTGAAGGGATGAACGTGGCAATTCATTCTTAAAGTTAACAGAGTACTGACGGATACAATTCTACGCTACTGAAACATCCAAAAAGGAAACACTGTAAACTCGGGATGAATTTCAGAATCCCAAAAAGCCTCGACAGTTTGCACCCACATATATTATCAATGACCTGAAGTAATGTTCAATGATAAAAAATCCGACCTGATATAGTTTGACATTAATTACTAGATTTGCAATAAGGAGACCAGCCTCTTTGTCCTCCAGACTAAACAAGGGACCAATCTCATTTCACTCCTGCAAATAATACTTTACATTAAATTAAAAAAAAAAAGATAATACTTTACAAAGTGAACATTTTAATTCATCCAGCATATTCATATCCGTACATTCATTAACACTTCCATTTCATTTCTAATAATTTCTACGTATATCTAAATGTACTACTATCTACCACGAAACCCTTTTCACTTTGTAACATATATGCGAAAAAGCTGAAACAAATGTAATATAGACCAAAGATTATTACAAGGCTCCTTAAATACTCCCTTTACAGCTCTTATTTTCGGCATTTCAAATACAATATTTCATCCGGGTTCATTTTCATCCGCTGTTAAACAATATATTTAAAATCACTTGACAGGAAAATTAACAAATTTCTCAAAATTAAATCGTTACGCCGATGGCCCGAGGTATGAATTCGAGCGAAAAAATGTCAATCGAGTGTGCGCGCGTGTGTGTGTGTAAGTCTGCTTCACATAATTTCTTATTACGACACAAGCATAAATGCGCAAAAAAGACATATGCATGACTCGCACCAGCATTACTATAACAATAACAGTCCTTGGACAATGAAAAGAACCATCCAATCATTTAGAGTAGAGGAAAACATATATATTCTTTCTTCCCCTTTCCACTTTTATATAACACTAAGGATGATTAATCCAGGAACATTATTGATGTCCAGGAGGAATTACTATATAAAATCTCTCTCTCTCTCTCTCTCTCTCTCTCTCTCTCTCTCTCTCTCTCTCTCTCTCTCTCTCTCTCTCTGAGTAATAGAAAGGACGCAAGGTCAGATTTTAACTGCATGTACAAGGATTCAACGGCAACAGTAGCAGTGAATTTCATACTCGTCCGTTCTATGATTACTTTAATTGGATATTCATATTAAATATATCTCATTACTATTATTATTCAGAAGATGAACCCTATTCATATGGAACAAGCCCACAGGGGCCAATGACTTAATATTCAAGCTTCCAAAGAATATGAAAGAATTAAGAGGAGGTAAAGGAAAAAGCAAAAAGAAGAGAAGTCTCATTAAAAAAGAAAAAATATATTAATAAATTAATAAACACATAAATATGAGAAGGAAATAAAGCAAAAAAGTTAAGAGGAAAGGGGAATATGCGTGGAGGTATAATGGAGGTCCTTGTTTTATGGAATATAAGCAGGAATTTTATTTCTTGGAAAAGTAGGACGGTACTCCCCGACAGGACTAGGGTATGGAGAATGGGTGGCTGCAATACGGTAAGAGATCTACAGCGAGATGTGGAAATTGGAGAGAGAGAGAGAGAGAGAGAGAGAGAGAGAGAGAGAGAGAGAGAGAGAGAGAGAGAGAGAGAGAGAGAGCGTATCTGGGAAAGAACTACCTCCACTTTGTGATTGAGAAACGGGACCCCTTTTTATATTACATTTATATGACCAGAGAAATTACTTATATTACTTGAATCAAAACAGGTTCCATTCAACAAATAGATCCTGTTCTTAGACAGTAGTTGGAGATCTTAGTTAACTTATTGAAAACTCTCTCTCTCTCTCTCTCTCTCTCTCTCTCTCTCTCTCTCTCTTCAATGTACATAGTACATATACACATATATACTATGTTTGTGTATGCAAGTAGGTGTGTTCCTGTAGACACATGACCGCTAAACAACTGGTCGTCCAATCACCGTAATTGAGCTATGTTGGATCTCGCCATTGTACACGCATTTACACATGCGTCATACGGATGTCTATACATGTATGTAAGTAAGTAAGTAAGTAAGTATGTATGTATGTATGTATATGTGTGTGCTGGTGTATTATAAAACAAATTGGAACCACGTGCTCTAGTTGCCATAATGCTGACCTCCCCATCATGGTATAATTCCGTGACGAGGCCAAATCATTTGATATAACCATAGGAAAAAATTCATATCATGATATTAACTTTATCTGTAAGGGAAAAACACAATCATCCCAAACACTTAATAGTACGAAGTGTAAAAAAAAACAAACAAACCAACAAATCCCTCGACTTGGAAGTTAATCTTCGGAAGCAATTAGCTGTGTAGGAAGGTGGCACTAAGTACTGCTTACCTTGAGGGCGTTTACCTACTGAATTTATGAGCGGGATATTTGCCCCATTTACTCGAGGGCGTTTACCTTAATGAAAGCTTGAACATGTTTGCTCATATGAGGCAATTAAGGAAAGTACCATTTTACGCCGAGTATTGAAGGGATTTTTAATAATACAATTCTTTAACGAGCGAGGTAAAGTAATATATACTCATATAATGCGAACTGTCAGGGATCTGATTTTGTTCACCGAATGACAATGAAGGAGTATTATAGAGCAGTTCAAGAACATGCGAAATGAAAGCTTTATTTTTTACGCCACGATGAATAATCTATGAAAACCATTTTCTGGGGGGTGCATATACCTTTAGTTTACGGGGTTTCAGCACTTAATCATTTTAAGCCTTAAAACCTAATAGGCAATGGCCACATTATATACATGAAATGAACTCACACATCAATAAAGTGATTACAAGAAAATTCCCCTAGAGTTAAAACCTTATTTTCAAATTCGCAAATAGAATACCGATATACACATTTTAATATGATGTCTTGAATAGGGGGTGGGGGAATTAAGAGTTCTTCTCAAAATCTTAAACTTAAAAACAAAATGTTTATTATCTAACAACAACTGAAATACTGAAAAAAATTAAAACGAAAACGGTAAAGGAAACATGCAGGTACACAGGATGAAAAATAGAACAATAGGGCACACAGATTACACGTCTGGGAAAAATTGCCAAAATGACGAAGGAAAAGAATACTTGTATATGTATCTCCGAAGACAAAGGAAACGTCTTGATAACTAAATGACTAAAATTAGTGGCCAGTTGTTACATAAAAGGATATTTTATGGAAAAATTAATTTATGAAAATAAAAAAAAATCGTAAGTATAATAAAAAAAACTGAAGAATAGTTTTACCATATACAATGAAAATCAGACAAATAAAAAAAATACTTCACAAGCTTTATTCTAAAGTAAAAAAAAAAAAAAACAATAATCTGCAGAAACTGAGAGTAAAAAAAAGAGTAAATAAATTTGAGAATCAAGCCTCAGGATGACATGGTCTACTCCAAGAAAGAACAGATTGCTTGTCACATTTTGTGGGGATAAAGTCTAGGGCTTTGGAGTAGGGGAATAGTAGGAACAAGGCGGCAGTTTAAATTTCCAGTCTTCCAGAATGGAGGAGGAGGAGGAGGAGGAGGAGGCATTCTCTCTCAGCTTTCAATTCCAGGGACATTGTAAGATTCCTGGAATAATCTAAAAATGGAGAGGACAAAATTGTCGATCTAAATCCTATACGGGTGGTACTGCTGGGTCTGTCAGCTTCAATGGGAAAGCCATAAAGAATGGCAGAAGCCGATTAAGGGAGGTTGTTCCCAATGTCTTCTGTCTGACAGCGCAATGCGTTGTAGGTCGAAATATTTGATGAGTAAACAGAAATTTCTCTTCAATTGAGTACGTGTGTTAATTGTGGGCGCACTTTTGCAATTATACACGAGATTACATGTATAATTACAATATTATAAATGTTCATGTCTTCCATTGTGGCTTTTATATAGTTTCTTCCAAGTGACAATTTCACGGCCTGAGTAACTAACAAATCACTAACACAAAAATAATGTTGCTGGAAATTTCTCAAACCTCCTAAACAAAGGAAAAAAGATAAAACATGATAAAACAATGTTACACATACAAGAAATATTGAAAAATAATCCTCCAAGATAAAACAAACCACAAAACATACAGCAACCTCTGAAAGAGGAGAAATCGGAAGAAAAAAAAAAAGAGAAAAAAAACCATTTCATGCACAAGAACCTTTAAAAACCGGAAAAGATGAAACAAATGAGCTGGAAAGGCTTCAGACGTCACTCGCTTTATCAGCCGAGTGCTTCTTCGTTTACTAAAAGAGACGAAGCGTTGGGAGAGGGAGGGGAGGAGGAGGGGGAAGGAACAGCAGGAGCGGGGTGCATGAGAAAAGGGGGAGGAAAAAAAAAAAAAGACGACAACAAACTCCTGCCATCGTTATGACAGATACATTCCAGCGTGTAGCCGGGACAACACCCTCGACCCTGCTGGAATGCTGCCAGCTTAGCGCCTGGAACGATGGATCCCAGCTCTTGGAATGAGCGAAAGATAAGAATATACAGCTCTTCCTCTTTTGACGTTGCCATTATAACAATTTCTGATAGAGAGAGAGAGAGAGAGAGAGAGAGAGAGAGAGAGAGAGAGAGAGAGAGAGAGAAACCTATTCTATAACGGGTTATATAACCACAACTTAGTGAGAAGAAACGAGTTAATGTGACTGAAGGGTGGATACAATAAAAAAAAATGTGATAAAAAGATAACTTGATCTCATTTACAGTATTTATGCCCAGATTTTTAAAACGGATATTTAAGATTCTGAGAAGGCGCAGACGCCGACGGTGTGATACATCTATTATTTTCACGTCCTTGAGTCTTCTCTTTCTGGTCTTCTCCGTTTTCCATAACTGTAGTGACTAAATATGGCACCTTCCTGTAGGTGACATGAAAGACGCCCGATGGTTCTTAGAAGTGGTCATCCCCATGTCAAAGCGGTGGCGCCCATCCAACTGTTATGTAAATTCGCAGATAATGCTACTTTTCTTGAAATCTATCTGTAGGGGCGTAGGTTTAAGGTACTTTTACTTCTTTTTAAAATGATATATCCAAATGTGAGAATTTGCACTTCAATATGGCTACATATATGTAATCATACACATATGTGGCTGAGTGCGTGTCTATGTATATAACCTCAGAATATCAGTGTTATTTAGAGAGAGAGAGAGAGAGAGAGAGAGAGAGATAGATGCATCTTATTCCATCCAATCAAGCATAAACCCTTCAAGTTTTAGAAAGGGGGGTGTGTCATAAAGGGAGTGCCTTTATGGTGTCGTATTTCACCCACAATGGAGAACCCTCTTAAAATTCATGGGTCGCTTAAATACAAAAACATGATGGTTACGAAGGAAAAGGTGTGATTGGTTAGAATTACAGTGGAAAAGGGAAAGAGGAAGGAGGAACGGCAAAAGTGAGAATAGGAGATGGAAATGAAATACGGAACAGACAGGAAAAGAAGAAAAGAAGGACGAGTAACCGATACAAAGAACGAATACAAATTAGGAACAATATAAAAGGAAGAAAACAGGGAATTAATTAAAAAGCGAACAAAGATAAAATAAAATTGATATGAATAAAATAAAGGAACAGGTAAAAAACACAAAGAAACAAGCTTAACAGCAGATAAAACAATGCAAAATAAATATGAAAACCAACAAATAAAAACGGAATGAAAATCAAAATGATAAACGCAGATGGAGAGGAATCTTGACAGGACAGTGGTTTGAGAAATAATCGTAAATTTAAGCAAAGGACGACACAGGGAAAACAGAATAAGGAACTAAAACGAAAATGGATTTTTCCCTTAGGAAGAGAAAGGGAAATATATAAAGGATAAATAAAAAGTGAAGAAGGCGGAGCAAAATGACAAAGGTGACTTATAATTCAGAGCAAATGGAACAAGAAGGAAAAAAGATGCCAAGTGAAGCAATCAAGAGGTAAAGTGTTAGGAAGAAAAGAAGAAGAAGGAGGAGAACAGAGAGAGAGAGAGAGAGAGAGAGAGAGAGAGAGAGAGAGAGAGAGACTGCAAAATGACTGGGCCTAAGGGTAAATATTCCTTTCCTGAGAGAGAGAGAGAGAGAGAGAGAGAGAGAGAGAGAGAGAAGAGAGAGAGAGGGGATGCAAAATAAAAAGAACAAAAGGAGCAAACATTTTCTAAAATGGTAAAGCGACAGAAAGAAACAGAGAAAGAGGGAGAGAGAAACATCCCATGCGAGTGATAGGGCAAGTTATGTTCAGGAAGCGGTCGTAAAGAGAACGGTTTTACGATGCAGATACGTTTTTCTCCCTCTTCGTAATGAACGCGTCCTTCAAAATTCCACACTACGTAAGGAAGAAGAAGAAGAAGAAGAAGAAGAAGAAGAAGAAGAAGAAGAAGAGAGAGAAGAGAGAGAGAGAGAGAGAGAGAGAGAGAGAGAGAGAGAGAGCGCAATAATTTAATAATGATTTCTATGAACACTGGCTGATCCACTGGGCCATTAAGCGACGTCTCCAAATTTTCCAGGTTAATAAACACACGCGGATGTGAGTGCTCACCCTCAATACGGCCACTTTCCTCTCAGGAAGATATCTACCAGCTGGAAAAGAAACTCCCTTAGGATGTTGTGTAATGTCATTCTAGCTAAAGAAAATACCTTGGATAATACGAAAATCTATTTTAAAATACAAAAAAAATGATCTAGCGGCCTTAACAGCAACAAGTAGTTGTGTGATAAGGTTTTCCGTCATACTTCTATTAAATGGCTTAACAATATTTCAGAATGTTAATCACACAATTTTACCCTACACAAACAGCTCCAACAAAATGGTTGCGAAATAATCTAGTATATACTAGCTAATAAAATATAAAGAGTAAGAAATATACATAACTTTCATATATACGTTTCGTTATGTTGCAATGATTCTGTTGACCTAAGCATCAGAGAATTGCGGACCTATTTGCAGATGGATATGGGCCTAGCAACGCCATCCCAAAATACTCTCACTCTCAGAAAACAAAAAGATAGCACTCCTTTAAGAGGAAAATGCAAATGGCGAATATAGAGCAAAGTTTTCGCTTTTGTAAGATCGGTGAGTCAATTCTGGTTAAGAAGAGGACATCAAGCTAGCAGCCAGCCTCCTCTCTATGCCACTTGCTAGGGACCAAACGTCACTGCCGTTCTTGCGATGTTCTCATAAACGGATATACATATATATATATATATATATATATATATATATATATATATATATATATATATATATATATATATATATATATATATATATATATATATTTCAGCCATAATAAATCACTAGGAAATGGAGAAGATACTCGAATATCTTCATACCAATTCTACTGTCGATTTTCAATACATATTCTTTCCATCAATCTATGAATACACACAAACACAAATTATATTATATATATATACTGTGCTCGTGTGTATAAGAGAGAGAGAGAGAGAGAGAATTCTCTTCGTACGACACCTAAAAAAAAGGTAGAAATGGGTAATCTATCTTGCGATATCAATCAATATTGAATATTTAACACGAACGAGGACGACTGAAATTGAATATCCATTAAAATTTCCATAACAGTGATTTCTTTCCCTTCGCTCCCATCAAATAAATCACGAAAAAAGGGTAAAAAAAAAAAAAAAAAAAAAAAAAAAAAAAAAAAAAAAAAAAAAAAAAAAAAAAAAAAAAAAAAAAAAAAAAAAATGTAAAAAAAAAAAAAAAAATAAAAAAAAAAAAAAAAAAAAAAAAAACAAAAAAAAAAAAAAAAAAAAAAAAAAAAAAAAAAAAAAAAAAAAAAAAAAAAAAAAAAAAAAAGGCCGTTGAATTTAAATGGGAAAATTTTAGTGTTGTATGTAAAAGGAAAATCCCTATCTCATGTTTAGTACATAAAAATAACGTTAGTTGGAGGTTTAAACATGTTTGAAAAAAATTAACAACTGAAATTATTTTAAGCTGAAGGGTGAAGGAAATAGGAGCAATGATTATTAGCACGAACAAAGCATGCCATGATCTTCTACACACACACTCACAGACACACACAAATCTGTGCTAAAAAGTATATGAAAAGAACTCAATAACTCCCCAGCATGAAATTCCTCTTACAATATTTCCTTGTAAATTCTAGGCGTAATTAATAGGGCCTTCATCTACCACTTGACCAACAGCAGAACTACATATTTGGAATGATAAAAACACTTCATGGACTAAAACAAAAAAACAAGACATTAACAAAATTTCAAGCGAAAAAAAGGCAACATTCACACTTCAAGTGAAACAAAAAGTCCGTAACTTCAAACTAAGCTGCTCAGATGAAACAAAATTGATAATGCAAGAAAAGTCTCGCTCAAAGACTGCCTAAACTTGTCAGATAAATAAGCCAAAAACAGTATAAAATACTCACGTCGCTATAAAGAAAAATGGACGAGTAGAAAAAAAGACCATTAGAACATTTGGTTACCGTCTAACAAAAATTCAGCTGGGATTTTACGTTTATTGAGGAACCTTCACTACAGATGAAGTATACGTCCATTAGGATTTGAAGAGATTATGGTCTACGCAGGATCACACGCATGTGCTTACATACAGAGGAAATTCTCTCTCTCTCTCTCTCTCTCTCTCTCTCTCTCTCTCTCTCTCTCTCTCTCTCTCTCTCTCTCTCTGCTCTGGCGCTGACAAGTAGGATTATAACATCAAGCATTTAATGTGGTTTCTTTCATGATGAAATATTTTCATGCTTCATGTTAGTGCTGTCGCCTTTTGAATTGCATGATGTGGTAATATATATATATATATATATATATATAAATATATATATATATATATATATATTATATTATATTATATATATACATACATATATTATATACATAATGTATGTATAAAACAAGGGCCAGGTTTGAACAAAAATGACTGAAATAAGACATAATTTTTGCTGAGCTTAGAAAGCATGAGAGGGTGGTAGTGCCAGTTGATTTAAATGGTAAAGTCGGTGAGACTGAAGTGAGGTTGAGGAGTTATGAAGATGTATTTGAAAAGGGGCTTCGGGTAAGAAAGGCAAGGAGGACATAAAATTATATTCGTAGGAAAAGTTTATCATCTTTAGGTCAAAATGGTGAAGAAAAAATTATTGGAAAATATATGTCCGAAAAGACAACCTTTGAAAAGAACTCCAGACAGATAAAAGTATCGTTCATATTTGCCTCCACAGTAAATAAAAAATTCTGGAAATACGAAAACCAAAGACAAACAAATTTCTATTCAGTAGCGGCTGATTTTTAAAATAGCGTCGTCAGATGAACTTAAATCCTGATGGCTAACAGGAAGCATCCTTCCTACTGAATATTAGTTTAAAATCCATACCTGCCTTAAAATTGTACTGTGCATACTAAAGGGCCATGTCAAACCTCACACATACTAATTAGGCTTATTGAAAGTAAAATTAATACTAAATTCATAAATAAAATTTCTAAGTACGTATCCAGCTATGAGTCAAACTTCTATTGACATATGTCTCATACTTGAGTCACTGCCATGTCACCATTATATTCTTGAGACAACTACAGAGGAGTTAAGATGTTGGCTAGATGGTTTGGGTCCTTGATTTACGAATCACGAAAGCGCTGAGGCACTTTCGGCCGCACACTTCACAAGACATCGGGAAGAGAGAGAGTGGGGATGGTTGGACAGCAAGACAGAAAACAAAAAAATAAAGGAGAAACCCCATAGCTGCGCTATGAAATGTAAAGAGGCTGAACAAGACAAAAGAAAGGAAGCGGGAATAGAGATAATATACAAAAAGGCTTAAAAAGTGGGTGCAGCACAGAGCCGAAAGGGAAGCTGCAAACACCTTTTAATGACGTGCACTGACGGCACTAAGCGCCTATGGGAGGGTTGGATTCTAAATAAAAAATGAATCTCCACCACTGAAAGAGGAATTCTGCAAAACAAAGTTGCAGCATGACTGACAGGTATTTAAAATACATGATAATTGTTCTCTGGACAGTAGCTGACATGCAAGTGAAAAAGGAAAAGGTAAAAAGGAAAACCGGAGAAGAAAAAGTTTAAAATGACCTAAATAATTCTCTACCTCATCTCAGAAACTATGGTTAAATCTCAAACTGCCTAATTAATCCATTAAGTTACATTATTTCCTTAAATTATTAACTTCTGTAATTAATCATTATTTCGTCGGTATCATACTTTAGCTTTTCTTAGCCATGTTTCTCTTTTTTTCCAACAAAGCTCTCTCATTATACAGAAGGTTTGTAAGTTATTGCCACCCTGGATTGGTGCTTAGGAGTAAAGGCATATTGTTACTGCTCAGTAGACAACAGTGATTACATATCGCGTCACCATTTCTGCATAATGGACAGTTTTATTTTATAATGCTCTTTCGTTAAGTATTCATTACATTTCTTTTATAGACATTACAATATTATTTATGTATTATATATAATCTATATTGTTACAGACCCCTCTTCTGAGGGGGCGACAGGTTTAAAAGTATTAGATCTTAAGCATTAGAGACTAGCAGTGGACTGAACGGGACTACGACAATCTCAGGGAGAAGGGTGCCAAAGAAAATACTAGATGAACCTAACCTAATTTATTATTAATTATCTTACAAATGTTTAAAAGTTTCACACAGGGCAGCTCAGCAATTCAATCAATCATAACACTCCCATAGTCTTAAATTACAAATTTAATTCCACAGCAGCAATAGGCAAAATCAAATAACTACAAAATTACCTTTGTTAGACAATCTTCCCAGCAGCAATCAAAAATTATAAATTCAATTTCACAGCAGCAAAAAAAACATTAACCTACTTACAACACAAAACCTTTGTTAGACAAAATCTTTCCAGCAGCAGTCAAACAAAATATTAAAAGTAGAAGCATTGTGCAACAGGAATAAAGTTGACAATTAAAATAAGTCATCCCATGACAATTCTAAAACAGCAGATAACCTAGTATTAATGGCATACGAATCACCAAAAGCTTCTTCCTAAAAATACAAACACTCAGGGATCCAGGAAGAAGACTATCAGACACTTCCATGGCGACTGCAGCAACCTCTCAGCAGTCCTGCAAGAAACACCTTCCGGTAAAACCTGGAACTACACAAGTCTCCCACACCACCTCGGGATCAAAACTCTCCCGAGCCACCATTGCCCCATTCCATGCCGATACCATCTCCACGGGAACTAAGTCAAGGTCCTCCTCCGTTGGCCACTGATTATCATCGCCAAAACCATCCTCACTGACGAACAACCTCAGTGATACTACCACCATCAACAAGGTAACACTCGAAACTAGTCTGCAGCCGAGTTCTCCTCCGAGAACTGGGCTGGTGAGCTGCCTGAAACCTGACTAATTGAAATCAAAACAGAAAGACGAACGACATCTCGTCTCCCCATACAAAAAACAAAAGAGCAGGTAAACAATTCTCAATATACCGGAGAGCAGGCAAACATCTTAACAAGGTAGGTTAAGATAGAACTATCAGCAAACCTGACAATATATGTCTTCTTGGAATATGACAATTTGAGAATTATCTTTAATTATTTCGATTAAGTTCAACTGGTCCCGCTCCACGCCTCAAAATAAAAATATAAATAAAAATAAAAGACAACTTAATCTTTTGATTTCAAAAATATTCTATTATCTTTCGTCGTCAGAAGAAACGAAAACAAAAAGAAAAGATCAACAGATTTTCTTTCAGATTCTGAAAAGGAATCTTTTCTGTAAGCTGATTCTGAACCCTTTTTATTATTAATGCATGAGAGAGAGAGAGAGAGAGAGAGAGAAGAGAGAGAGAGAGGAGAGAGAGAGAGAGAGAGAGAGGGGGGGGGGGTGAGGGGGGAGACGGGAGTTGGAGTAGAGTATGAAGGTTCAAAAACCAAAGTTTAGGAAAGTAAAAGGAGTGGGAAAGCTAGTGGCCAACACACTTCGTAATAGGAATCCAAGTTATGGGGGAAGTAGTACCCAAAATCAGAAACATAATGCTGGGAACCATATGATAAAACGGAAAGAGACTGATAAAAGAACAGAGATGATGAAAAATGGAGATAAAAAAACGAAAAAGACGAGGCAGCCTAGAAAAATAGGATGAAGATGGATAAGTAAGGGGAAGAGTATTCCTGTGAGAAAGTCGAGAACGCTTCCTGCAAGACCAAAAGAAAAACATGAAAGGAGCAGAAGGAAGGCAAAAAGATAGTGATGATGATGATAAAGATGGTGATGAAGAGAAGGATGGTAAAGAGGAAAAGCCTCCTAGGAAAATAGGAAGCGAAAAGAGAAGTAAGAGGGAACAGAGGAAGATAATTCAATGGATCAATGCAAAACCTATCTCCACCGAAGGTGATTTACATCCTCCTCCGAAGGTGATGGATGACTCTACGGGGGAATTCAAGACGGATGAAAGCGATAGAGGGAAGGGAGGAAAAAAGTGGGTGGGAGAATAAATGGAAGCAATACGCAAGGGCCTCAACTCTCTCTCTCTCTCTCTCTCTCTCTCTCTCTCTCTCTCTCTCTCTCTCTCTCTCTCTCCATATTTCACTTCACTGACAGGATAGGGGGACTGGAAACATGAAATCGCTTCCATACACAGGGGTTAGCTGTCTATCAGTCTTGATAAATAACGGTAAAAACAACATTAATCACCCGTCTAGGGCTTAAGGAACGGAAATGAACAACAGATACGAGGTGCATGAGAGAGAATAGCAATAGTACCGCTCAGAGCTGAATGTCGGTAACAATAAATTATGAAGTCTAACCATCATCATTATCATTGAAGTTTTTACGTCAGGTCCTCCTTCTGAGGGATTAGGGCCCCAGTGATTCTCAAACTGGGTGCCAGGGTGTCCCAGACAGTGCCTAGGGATGCCCCCAGATTGCCATGAATTTTGTCTTGGCTTGATCATCTCTATGAACATTTGTAAAAATTAAAAAAACAAAGTTTGAAGAAGTCTTCATATAATTATTATCAGTGTGTCTACTCTAATATATTAACATAAATTGTAACTTTGTTGTCATTAATTTCTAGTTATTAATTAAGTTTTTACATTTTTGATTGGTTTAAACATTTAAGTTTTGTCTTTCTTTCAATAATTTATCTTTTTGTCTGCCCTCTCCGGTGGTTATCTTGGTGTATTATGTTGACTAACGACTGTTTCATATTTTTAAAGCTGTGTTGGTTACGTGGCTGGGCTCCCTCGATATCCGAGGGATTGAGGTTTACTCTTGAAGGAGTTTGCCTAAATGTGTTTCTGAACCCCCAACCTTGAAGGGTGCTTCTGTTGCTGCTAAACTGATTCCTAACAATATTTGAAAGTTGCTTCTGGACGCTTGTTAAGCTCCTATTGGATTATCTTGCCCTGAAGCCTGGATATTCTATTCATCACTTTGTGCACTGAACCCTTGGTTCAGTAAAAGCCAAGGGGACCTCTCTGTCCCAAGGTAATAATATTTATACCTATATTTCATTATTGTGATCACGGCCAGTATTCCACTGCTGACGTCTTGAGTGGACATCGTGGAACCCTGCCAACCACCATAGTTTCTTGGGACCAATTTTCCCTGCCACTCTTGAGTTACTCTCCAGACGTGGAGAATAATTAATTAAATTTTCAGTTGAGTAGTCTTCAAACAGTGGGGTTTAGTGTATTTGTCAGGTTATTCTTAATTATCGCTTACCTCCCCCTTTCTGGACCCTCACCCCTTTTTGTATGTATGTGTTGAAGTCCTGTCCCTAACTTGGTGTTAAGTTTTTTTTTTTTTTTTTTTTTTTTTTTGCAGGGAGTTTGAGTGAAAGTTTTTCATTAATTTTGTGTTATTGAGGTTCAGGTGTTATTTCTGTCTGAGACTTGTGTATTAAAATTAAGTTTTTTTTCATGGTATTTTCTTTGTCCCCTTGAGTTGACTTTGCACACCTGTTGAAGTTAGATACTATTCCACCTTTTGTGGACTTAGTATCGTGTTTAGTGAATACTATTCTTTTGAGATTAAACTGTGTATAGTGTGGTGGTGAACCAAGCCTTCACAACACACAAACATATATATCTTATATATTATATATATTCATGCGATATGGTGTGATGGTGAAGAAGGGGTACCACGGACATGATTATATTAGTAAGGATGCTATCACTAAAAAAAAATTCAGAACTGCTGGATTAGGAGCGTAAGTAATTTCCATAATTCCCATCTGTCTTGCTGATTTTCTGTCCATACTTCCATTTCTAAGTTCTTGCCAATGCCCTGTCTCCATATTTTCAAGGCATTTCTATTCACTGCTCTTCTCCCATTCTCATTATATGGCCAAACCGTTACGGTCTTTGAGGTTTGCATCCATTTTCAAGAATCTAGCAACCCATATACTTTTGCTGGTTATAAATGGGATAACTTTGAATTACCAGCAACTCGGTAGTATTTTAAAAATTTAAAAGCTTACATCAAATCTTATAAGGAAAGTATGTTAACCGACAAAAAAAAACTGTATAAATGTATGTAAATTTGGATATTACTTAAAACATTCTCTATCATATTTACCGTACTAAACCTAGTGGTGATAAGAGCAATGACAAAAAATACGTTTATCCATACACATAAATAGACATATACATACATACATACACACACACATATATATATATATATTTAAATTTTGTCACATAGACCGTGACATTTTTTATACGCACAAATAGTAAGCCACAAGTATCGTTAAATATCTAATATACTATACACAGGAATAACCTACGCCAGAGGGATTCGAACAGCTGTCTTGTTTAGACACTATGATGTACAGTGACTTTTAACCACGGAATCATCAAGAGAGATAAGTTGACATCGACTCAGCTGTACATATGCCTGTCGAATTCAGGTTTTGTACTTAGAATAGATATCAAACCACCTCCATAATGATAGCTGATTGCTATGTTTATATATGTAGTTACCTACAGATTCCTTTACTGGCAAAAATTACTGACAGTGACACAATAACATACATTGATATACCGAATTATTAGTATATGAAACAACTAAAACATACATGATTCAAGGAAACGAATAAAATGTTGCTAAAATCTAAATTATATGCCTAAATTTCTACATTAAGGAAAAGTACAAATAAATTTGTTATTTCCTCTTTGGTTAAAAACAAAAAGAAAACATTTAGCTCCAAGCAAAGAATAACACAGAAAAACTTGGAACGAAAACGAAAGCATAACGTGAAAACCCATGTCGAACTGAATTCTATTTAAAACCTCTTCAGGGTGCGCTGACAGGAGGGTTCAGGTAATCCTGGTAATTAGCAACATAATCCTGTTAGAGGGCAGGCCAAGCCGAAAATACTTCGCGATAAGGGAAAAAAATAATACTCCACGATAACAAAAATAAGTGAAGAGCAAGATTTTACAGACAGTAATTTCCCGCTTGTGGTTGCATTATATATCGCCAAGTTTTTTTTTTAATAGATAATGGAAGTAATGACATTTTGTTATACTTGGTTAAGTAGTAAAAATGTAGTTGTGGAAGCAGTGGGTCATGTTTTCATGGACCTAGTAGTAATAATAATCGAAATTGCAATAGCACTTTTTCAGGTTCAAAAGTCGGGGGTTGGAAATTGAAACATTTTCAGTTACGTTCCCTACGGTGTGTGTGTGTGTGCGTGTGCGTGTGTGTGTGTGTGTGTGTGTGTGTGTGTGTGTATAGTATATATATATATATATATATATATATATATATATATATATATATATATATAGAATACAGATCTCTGCTTAGTAAAGGACGTTTGAACGTCGAAAGGTCTCGCGGATACTCCGTTGTTTTTTTTCCTTCGTGGCATATATCTTTATTTATGGATTCATCACGTTCCTAACTTTCGTGATTTAGTTATATATATATATATATATATATATATATATATATATATATATATATATATATATATATATATATATATATATCTATATATATATTATATATAGATATATATATATATATATTATATATATTTAAACGCAGGTGCAACGGTGATAGTTGAAAGACTATATCAATTACCCTTGCTTCCTAACAACCTGAAGTTTTACCTCGGACATAATAAATATATCCCTTTTTCAATCAAGGATACCGAGCTAAAGTTAAAATCATAACTGAACTTTCTCTAACATAAAAATGTACTAATAATTATTAACGACCTTTCTCCTCCGCTGTGGGCTAAAATCTCTCAAGTTTCCCACATCCAACTTACAAAACCTTTAGATCTCTTTCGGTGAAATATGTGACAGGTAGAGTATTATCGGCACTGCGAAGTCAATGAAATTTCCCGGAGTTTCTAAGAGGGTTTATGACTCAAGAACCATCAACAAAACACAGTGGGGAAAAAAAAACACGCCAAAAAGAAAAACCGAAAGTTCATCCTTCTAAAATTTTTCCTCTAGTAGCCAGCATCTAGGAGCTAGTTGAAATTAGATAGGAGTGATGAATTCCTCCCGTTAGGACCTTTTATATTTCAGCTAGAATGGCAATTTGTCAAACCAGTTAAACGAAAAGTCAGGACACGTCAGCCTCCAGCACAAGCAAAAGGAGAGAGATAAAAATCATTACAATGGGAAAATGAGGATATGAACAATGGAGTAGGGAAAATCAAGAAAACTGAAAGTTTTTCAAATGAACAGTACATACATGCATACATAAGAGATATAAATAAATATATTTATTACACAAAAAGACATGCAGACACATATATATGTGTATATATATATACTGTGTATAAAATATATATATATATATATATATATATATATATATATATATATATATATATATATATATATATATATATATATATATATATATATATATATATATATATATATATATATATATATATATATATATATATATATACATATATATATATATATATATATCTATATATATATATATATATATATATATATATATATATATATATATATATATATATATATATATATATATATATATATATATATATATAGAAATATATATATATATATATATATTATATATATATATATATATATATATCTATATATTACTAAGGACTTATGTATGTTCCTCATAAGACAGTTCAAGTCATTACAAGATCATTTTTCAGCAGGAGTCGACAGCCATCAAAACCAAACTTCGTAAAGTGAAAACATACATTTCTCGAAACCTGTGTTGATTTGGATAATGTGCTACGTTTCTTATTATTTTATTGAAATTGTACCCTTCGTGAAAAAAAAAAAACTTTAAAAAAAAAAACTTTGGTAAACATTGCTCCCAGATTCTACTAAAGGGATACGCTAAAGTGCGTGGAGTTGTTCCCAGCCAAACCTATTTTTAGTTAATTGGTATTCATTACTACCTGAAAGCAGTTAAGAATAGTTACAACATGAGAGAGAGAGAGAGAGAGAGAGAGAGAGAGAGAGAGAGAGAGAGAGAGAGAGAGAGAGAGAGAGAGAGAGAGAGAGAGAGAGAGAACTACAGTAAACTTGAGTTCCTAAAGTCATAACTAACACTTGGTTATTATTCTTTATATTACCCTCCTTGTGGAGACCCTAAAAGAAGATTTCAGATAACGAATGGGAAGTTTGTTCTGCACAGTAAAACGACGACTACGATTCCCTTAACAATCATCCTGCCCGGACTTCAACTGAAATGCTTAGGAGGACCTCAGCCCCTGCTTCTTTCATATGCAAAATGATGACATATAGTCTCAAAAAGCGTCTACGGGTCTACAGCATAACTTGGTCATACTTTAGACAAAAAAATTTTCTATGTAAGCAATTGGAGTATCTTGCGGATATTCAGAATGGAAAAAAAATCAATACCTACAAAACCAAAGGAATTATAATGTTGAATCTCACCAAAAATTTTCAAATAGAAGCTGAACAACAAAGGCAAAACATCGCAACTTGCTCCCTCTGCTTGCTATAAATATTCTGGGACTGGAAGCGCTTTCCAGCACTCATATTGCCAGGGCAAAGTGCCTGCATCTGCTTCAATCAAGGGAACGAACTAAGGTGTGCCATGTCATCAAACCCATCCCGATGTGAACAGCTCGTGAAAGCCGTGCAACGTTGAGGTCACAGAAATGTCTGCTGGTACCTCTTTTCATCATAATTTGTATACAAGATTACCCTAAGTATCCTTATATCGTTTAACTTTCTTTTGACACTTTCTGATATTTACTCTGTAAAAGTCAGCGATCAATTCTAAAAAAAATGTCTGCTAGTTGCAGTGAATCATATTCTTGTCTGCTGCTTCCACCCGAACCATATTCTTGAAGTATATAAACCTTCTTGTCATAAAAGTTACGCAATGAACTTATAACACCAAAATATTACTTTTTTGACACTGATGACACTCACATCTAATTAAATTAGCATAAAGATGCACAAGAGTATCAGGTAAGAGTGCAGCAGTCTGTTAATTGAGAACCTGTGTTCACTGGCTGTCTGTCATTAAGTACAATTTTAATGGGGTCAAAATACGCAGATATCATGTTTAGGTGAATATCACACGAAGTGAAATAAATATTAAAACAAAGTATCCTTACACATTCTAAAAACGGTTGACTTCACCAGAATTTGGAAACTTTCTTCCACAAACTGATATCTTTTGAACAGGACTTGATTTTCCAGATACCGCTCAACCAGTACCACAGGACTGCAATGCTATAAATCTGAGCTCTCATTAGCCATTACGTACAAAAGAACGATACTCTCTCTCTCTCTCTCTCTCTCTCTCTCTCTCTCTCTCTCTCTCTCTCTCTCTCTCTCTCTCTCTCTCTTTTATTTCATAACGAACATTCCTGTACTTGAAAAGATTAAGGGATTTCATCAACAACATTCAAAAGTATGTGATTCACTTTCTCATCTACAATCTGGAAATCATTTTATCTGTAAGAAAAGTTCATTGCTCCATGCCTTTACCGCCTTTTAGTTTTTTTTAGAGAGAGAGAGAGAGAGAGAGAGAGAGAGAGAGAGAGAGAGAGAGAGAGAGAGAGAGAGATATCCAAGTAAAACCCTACCAAACGGCTAACACGATGTAAAGCAATGACCATAAGCAATAACAGCATTACCGGCAAAGGCCATGGAACCAATGAAGCACTACTCTCTCTCTCTCTCTCTCTCTCTCTCGGTCGCAAGCAAAGTGCTTCTTCCTAATTGCACGCTATTGTATGCGACGTGAAGTACGCCATTCTTGCGACTAATTAGTCATTCTTTATCCGAAACTGTTCCCTAATTCTGATTCTAATTAGGTCATTAAACACGCACGCGGAATTCGTCTGTGAAAAGAAAAATTGAACGTAAAAAAAATTTAAATGGCTCCTGATTTTATTTCGAGTTCCGACGAATGGTGGAAATTCGTTTTCTCAAAGGATGGAGGTTGTATTTTCTGTAGTTCGAGTTTGGTGTTTCTAGTACACTTCAAATCGTGACGTGTCGTTGTCGTTGTCGGCTTTTCTGGATGAGCTAAATGGCGTAATTAACGCACAAGGCAAAATATTAAGACCAACGTGGTTGTTAGAGCTCTAATAATTGCATTCCGGGAGAGGGATACGGGAAACAAATTGAAAGGACACTTCCAAGCATTAATTCATATGTACCCATTAGGGGTTAATTTAATGGCGGATATCTTGGCTATTTCCATTTGATATGTCTAAAAAAAGTTTTACGGAGGTGATGATAACATATGCTATATTCTGATAACTTTCTTTTTTTGTAAGGAAGACACATATATTATATTTGAAAGAGATTTATACATATAATACACACACAGACACCAATATATCTATATATATATATATATATATATATATATATATATATATATATATATAGATAGATAGATAGATAGATAGATAGATAGATAGAAGAATCATAGGTGTAGCAGACCCGACCAACATCCAGGTTGAAGAGGTAAAGGCATACTAAAATCATCACTCACTAATAAAAAATCTTAAAAAGCACAACAGATATTTGACATTTACAAATACAAATTAAAACGAGAACTTGAAAGGATAACCTACCAAGGTAAGAGTTAAAAAGTGACTAAAAAGGCAGAGAAAATTAACATAAGAAGATGACTAAACAGAACGTGGAGAGTAAACAACAGGCAGTTTATGCTAAAAACAGTTGCGTGGAACAGGCAGTTATGCTAAAAAACATTGTTGTGTGGACGACGATTGGGTAGTTTTTAGTGGTTGGTAACAATTGTTCACACAACACTAAATACCCAATCGTCGTCCACACAACTGTTTTTAGCATAACTGCCTGTTCCACGCAACTGTTTTTAGCATAACTGCCTGTTGTTTACTCTCCACGTTCTGTTTAGTCATCTTCTTATGTTTAATTTTTCTCTGCCCTTTTAGTCACTTTTTAACTCTTACCTTGGTACGGTGATCCTTTCAAGTTCTCGTTTTAATTTGTATTTGTAAATGTCAAATATCTGTTGTGCTTTTAAAGATTTTTATTAGTGAGTGATGATTTTAGTATTCTTAATATATGATTTCCAGCCTTGAGGATGCATCATGTGATGTGAAACGTCGGTGTAATAAACGATATCTGTGAAAGACATGCCTTTACCTCTTCAACCTGGATATATATTATATATATATATATATATATATATATATATATATATATATATATATATATCTATAAATGTTCTCTCTCTCAAGCACGAGCACACAAGCACGAGCACTTAACCTTAGACTTACATTCCATTTTGTACGTTGTAAATGCAGCTCACAAAACCATGAAAGAAAAGCTAAATCACGAAGAAAGAAAAAATAAAAAAAAATCAGCATTTGTTATTAACGAGAGACCGGCCGAAGGCACTTGCCGCCCGTCCTTTCACACATTATTCCAACAGTCCCTGCGTTGCTTTGAGTGACTGTTTTAGTCCGTCTGTGCGTTTGGGTGTGTGGTAATAACAGTGTCAGTGCCAGGTGGCGGAGCCCGATATTAATGGCACCTGAAATTTCACGGTCAATGGAGTTCCACAACGGAGTGGCCTGTCAGGAGTAGAAATCCCCCCACTCCTCCCCACCACACACACACACAAACAAACAATACCCGTCCTCCTATCCCCAACCTGACTGATTCACAGGTCCATCTCTGTCCTTAGACTTTCCATATATCCCTTGCCAGTTCTCATGGCAATATCTCTCTGCCCTCCCCTGCTCTCCGCGAAAAAAAATCCCGTATCCCTCGTACATATGAAACCTAGTTGCCCATTTTTCTTTATCCATATCCGCCCTCTCGTATTCCCAGCAGTTGTACAACTACCTTTGACTCACTCTGAATAAGGACAAAAACATGACTTTTTCAGCACCGTCACCCCTTCTTAACTGAATTCTGACTTGGTGTCAGTTTAGGAAGCATAACTTATCAATCTTCCTTGGATACTTTTAGCCTGAGGTTTCCGAAATTCCCTTTCTCCCTCATATACTATTTTTATGTTTCCAAAATTGCCTTTCTCCCTACAATATATTTGGCCTGAACTTCCCTTTCTACCTAAGATACACTTGTTATGCTATGAGTATCCGAATTTGGTACGAATTTTCAGAATCCATCTAAAAGCACCTATTCCTTAGTGTAGTGCTTTTTTTTTTCAAGTATCTTTGCACACAAATTGAAGATAAAATGCCTTTCTGATTGGTTCATCCAAAACAATTTAGGGTAAATTATCTGCTATCTCCATCAGAATCCAGATCAACAAGTCTAAAAAGTAACACTCAACCATAATTTTATACTTCGATGTTGAGCATAATTTAGTTTCATGTTCGCTAAAATATTTAACGTATATGAGTTCAATAGTGACAACTACTTCGCGAAATTTAGAATTAAGGAAATCATAAAACTGGGTTATATATTACATAATGTGAGAAAACTCCCGACAATTCAATTTAAGATTTAGAAACCGGATTAAAATGCAAAACTTTAAGATTTAAAAGCCGAATTAAAATTCAAAACTTGGCAAGCGTACCTCTATGATACAATGGTAAAGAGAGAGAGAGAGAGAGAGAGAGAGAGAGAGAGAAAGGACAACACCTTGCACTTCTCAAATAGTTATGGGAGCTTCAACCGTAAGGTATAGTTAAAAATAATAACAAGAGGATAATTTCCAAAAATCATCAGAGAGAGAGAGAGAGAGAGAGACAGCATACAATGAACCTCTCATTCATCACATAACTATGAAAAATTTCCAACGAATTTTTGATAATGATAATATTATAATGATAACAAAAGGATGATTTCCCAAAATCATCTTGTGACTTAATACACCACCATGGAAGCCTTCTCCCTCCTCCTCCTCCGCAGGTCAACAACGGAATTTCCATGACAGCGAAAACCACCTCAGCGCCAACAACTCCCAACTCACACAAATCCCGACTTTGGCCGACACAGCGTCTAATACTCTTTGATTGCATTCATAACTCGAGCCAAGACATATCAGAAGTTTTCGCGAGTTTGGATTCTGCATTATCTGAAAGAACGGCCAAAGTTGCCCTTGTGCTCCGACACCTGTGTTCTCGCTGCTGAGAAATGGCAGCCATTTTCGGCAGAGATAATAAGATGTTTGTTTATCATCTCTCTCCTCTCTACTCTCTCTCTCTCTCTCTCTCTCTCTCTCTGTGACTCCTTAATTCTCTACCCTTTGTTCAGTGTAGTTTTCAGCTGATTATCATGCTACATACTGCCCGTGGATCTACTTACATACAACTTTACGACCTCCTACCCCCAACCTACAACCCCCGTTTCTCTCTCTCTCTCTCTCTCTCTCTCTCTCTCCACACCTGTGATAGAGAAAAGGTGAAAACACGTCATTGTACCATTAAAGGGAGTTCATTTAGAAACAGCTACCTTCTATGCTTTATTTCATTTATGAGAATTCCGGTAAAACGGAGTCCGAAGGAACTCGGCAAACACGCTTTTGTAATGGCTACGGTGAGCTAGGTGAGGTGCATTGGCGGTAATACCACCTTACTGGGGAAAAATTCGATGATAATAATAATAATAATTAACGCTTTCGAAAGCTGAAAAGGTATTTTCGTTAGTGTTTCCTTGCAAATCTGGCAGGTTATTGTGAATAATAATAATAATAATAATAATAATAATAATAATAATAATAATAATAATAATAATATACTCACTCTTATTACGGTCATATGGCTTGTTTATCACAAATTAATAAAAGACAATCGAGAAGATCACAAAAAATCCATCGTATTAATAATTACACTAGAGGCCACCATTTAAAATATAGATGTCTCCTCACTTAGAATGTTAATTTGCTATCTCATTAACTGCACTAATTCCTAAACTCAAACATACTGCATTTGGTAAGGCCATATACTAGCAGCCAGCTTTAACGATGAACGAGGAACAAAGCAACTTACTGAGTGTCCTAAATGGAATTTGCCTAAAGCTTGACTTTTGGTCAAAAAATCAGGATAGAATAGAACCCATGCAGTCTTTCTTCTAGTCTTCAAAAAACCCAGCCAAAATGATTAAACCAATTAACTAAGAGTATGGAAACGTAAAGAATTGCAACCTGTCACCATCAATAATTATTCTGTTTCAAATCTTTCAACGGAGGTTAAAACAGAAGTTGGATATGAGACAGCGTTCACCGATCCTTTATCATTCTGTCGTAAAAGCTAACAGTAAAGCCCCCAGGATTTTACTGACCACCTTTAATGCAGTTTAAAAATTAATACTTAAAAAAAAGTACATGAAACGAACCACAAGTCACGTCAATATCGGTATTCCAGCATTTACACATGAATTAAAAAGAAAATACTGATTGGACATGAACCATAATACCATAAATGGAATTCAAAACCCCACAGGCCTTTTATCAACAGTAAAAAAT
>NC_087212.1:34688323-34718323 GCF_015104395.2 Macrobrachium nipponense
TACAAATAGCCTATCAGATTTTTATATGAAAAAATACGAAACACGATTAGTGCGTGGGAAATACAACAAAAAGCGAAAAAGAAAATGACTCATGCAATTTCGAAAAGCCATTTTTAATGCAGCGCCTGGTATTGACTTCACAGCTGGTTAATCACGGACTTGATTAACTTAAACCGAAAGACTTGGGGTATAAATATACATAAATGGATATTACAAAATGGAAAGAGGTAAGGGCTGTTGTGCCGGCAAAAACGGAATCACAAATTAAGGCCGGACGTTATTGCTCGTTCCGGAATTTGCATGTTATGAAGACGAGTATATCAGAGAGAGAGAGAGAGAGAGAGAGAGAGAGAGAGAGAGAGAGAGAGGAGAGAGAGACGAGAGACGAGAGAGAGAGAGAGAGAGAGAGAGAGAGAGAGAGAGAGAGAGAGCTGAAGTTGTTTGATTTCCCTGTCATGAGATACCCGTTATAAGAAGATATTTTCAGTGACCGTTTTGCTGTCTGTCATTTGAATGCAAGTAAATGATCACGCAAATGACAGCATTTACCCTCATCATTGGAGCAAAGTCCTACTATGTGTATACGTATGTTACATGCAAGTAACTCGTAAATCTATTCTTTGTACAACTTACGTAGCATACGGCAATGAACGTTATGTTCCTCTATAATAAATGCAGAGTAACGTAAGTGAACATGACATAAGTAATCTATACCTACAAATTACTTGAATATTGTGTTATTTTTCACAGTCGGGTATAATAATATACGAAAAAGAATACTGAAAGGAATATTAAAGCTCTACATGTCCCCCACCTTCCCGCTCAACCGAACCCACACCCAACCAGTAAGAGCATATCGAGTGACGAAATGTTAAAGAAAATAAGGTACTTAACTCGAAGTTAATTAACTAAGAATTTTCTCCCAGCAAAATCTGTTTGAAACACGAATACCCACACGGCAGCTGTTTTTAATATGAAGGCCATGGTCAAGATTACAAACCACCAACTTTGCTGTTATGATTACCCCATCTGCGTAAACAAAACAAAGCAAGGTAAATGCACATATACAGATAAGGCGAAAGGCCTTTCCTGCGCATCGCTTTTGTGACGACGATGCAAGTGTGACAGATAAGTTTACAAGACATATAAGTAAATGGACATAGGTACAGATGATCGGAGGAACATAACTAGTTTCACATTTTGATCAGTCAACTTACAAGCAGTTATTTCCAGTAGTATTTGTGCTTAATTTCTCACCTATGCAATTCTGCAAATCTGAAAAAAAAGTCAATCTCAAGCTAGAATACGACTTTATAAACATCACACTCCCGCCTCTCGAAAATACTTATCACCTGCTGTCAGTCAGAAACTCAACCTAAGCGAGAATTTTCGTCCGGTAAAAAGCCTAGTGATACACAGATATACTACCAAAACCAAAAACATACAAACTTCCCAGAGGAGTAAAGAATGATATGAAATTTTCCCACAGTATAAATCCTTCATAGTATAATAATAATAATACTGACGACGACCACTGCTTGACCTGGACATGAGATCCTGTTCTAATAAAAATAAAAGATTACCTTCAACATTTATAAATTTTTGAAAACTCCCAATATGAATATTGGCCAGTTACTCAGAAACATCACTGAGCCTGAGAAGCGAATTGTTAGAAAAAAACAATATATAAAATCAACTCGCTTAATTCTGCCGTTCTTTTTAACAGTATTTGCCTGAAAGAGGGTCTTCTACCAAAATAATAATAATAATAATAATAATAATAATAATAATAATAATAATCGTCATCATCATCATCATCATCATGACATGCCCACGAATAAAACTTCAGGACAAAAGTCTCCCATAAAAATAATCATCCAAAAGAACCTGTAATACAAAACTAATACGACTGATATTATATCCTTTCACTGTCATGGCAACCAGCGCCATAAATAATACACACAGGTCATCGATTACTATTGCGTAACGGACTGAACGAAAGTTAACGCGTTAAAAGTTTTATGGATAAAAAAAGAATTGCAATAACAGTTAATGATAAAACCTGAACATATATCACATAGAAATTCGATAACGATTGCAATAACTACAATTTTATAAAATACTCAGAATGTAATGTCATCAGACTTAAATAATAACGATTGCCGTTTTTTTTAAATAAAAAAATACACATCATCACAATCATTTATCAGACTTAAAGTTCACTGACTGCAGCAAGAGAAAAGACATTATAAACACACCGATTCCACTATGCAAACATACTTTGTTGAGTACTTTAAATGCAATTTTTAAAACTAAAATGCTTTGATTAAGACAATATTCCTACACACTTTATAAAGTAAACTAACTACTATATATATATGTACTGACTTTATATGGTTCGCTGATTGCAATTTGTGAAGAGAGAAAAGGTGAATGATAGAACGTTACATTAGTTCTTTCTGCGATGAAACACAAGATACTAAGTATTAAGGCCGTCACTTTCCTGGAACTTGGGAACGGGAACTTGGCGACAAAGCAAACGTCGTGGTTGTAAGTCTACTTAATCTATATACATGTGATTTAAAAATAGTGTATCCCTTTAATACTGCAAAGAAAAAATGCAATTCAAAGTATAAAAAAAATTAACATAATGACAATGCTTAAAATTTTTGTTGGTGTTTTAATAATTCTAAAGAAAATGCGGAAAATAATCAAGTAAAATAATATATTCCGGTTTACTAAACAACATTTGTATGTTTACATTCGTATATACGCAGAATACGCGTCACACAAAGAAAGAAACCCATAGTGACGTGGGGTGGCAACTGACACACTCTCGTCACTTCAACTAATGAAACTATAAAAAGGTATTGCGCTGAATGCTAGACACGCCTCATTTCAATATTAAATATGCATCACAATCCAACCACAACTACGAATCTCACATCGACAGTTCCGTGAACTTAACAACAGACACACCTAGTTGAGGCATTATTGGACATCTGTCCACCTAACACTGGTAGTACAAGCATTGAAGATAGTGTTAATGTATAAACAAATAACTCTTCAAACTCATCGTGAAATGAGCATCCTGTGCAGCAAAATCATCGCCTTCAGGAAGAAATACGCGACGCCACACTCTCATTACGGCACTCGCCCAGGCTTTACGCTCTCTTTTCGTTCTTGTCATTTTCCCACGAAATCCCGAATTAAGGGCGACTTAACCCTGGACCGCCCTTCGGACGAGAGCAGTTGCGTTCGTTTCACCAGAAAGTTGGGGAAATTCATTTGCTCCATTGATCAGGCAATGCGTGCGAATGGATCGTCATAGAAGTAGTGATTACACTGGGGAGGGTAGGGGGGGGGGGGGTAAGTAAGTAAATAAATGTGGGGGAATAAATGTCCGATTAGGGGTTATTAAACCCCCCTTTCCCCGCACCCTTCAAAAACTTTGCTAAACCAAACCCAAGCAGTACCGCAGGTTATGAGGGTGGGGTGGGGGGGGGGGGGGACGGGTGTGTATGGAAGGGGGGATAAGGGTGTGTTGGGGGAGGGGGACAGAGGGTGAGGGGAATAGGGGGGTGGGGGGTTAGTATGGCGTATGACGGAGGGTTAAGCCATTTATCTAACTTATTGCAGGCTTTCGACAGCCGCTTACCCGCAACAACCTATGCTACATCAAACACGGACTGCAGGTCGTGAATTGACTTTATTTGCTCTTAATTACTTTTGCTGCCGATTTTCATTTCACCTCTCTTCATCTATTCGCTTTAACTTCCTTTCCCTATTTACATACACGATATTTGTTGTGTAAATTTATATTGCGCCTCTCTCTCTCTCTCTCTCTCTCTCTCTCTCTCTCTCTCTCTCTCATTTCAGTTTTTTGTATAAGAAAACTTTTGAGATGGCTATTTGTCCGTCCATCCGTACTTTTCCTGTCCGCCCTCAGATCTTATAAACTACAAAGGCTAGAGGGCTGCAAATTGGTGCGTTGATCCTCCACCCTCCAATCATCAAACATACCAATTTGCAGCCCTCTACCCTCTGTAGTTTTTGTTAAATCTAAGGTTAAAGTTAGCCATGGTCGTGCATCTGGCACCGCTATAGTGCCAACAACACAGGCCACCATCGGGCCGTGTGTGAAAGTTTCATGGGTCGCGGCTGAGTTTCATAGGACGTGGCTGTGTTTTTCATACACCATTATACGGTGTACAGAAATCTCGATTGCACCGAAGAAACTTTGGGACATTTTTACTTGTTTTTTCTACTAGGGTTTTGTTAACATTATCTTACATCTTAATCCCCGATGAGTGACTGAACTATAAATAACAATTTCCTCTTGTGCTATTATAGTAACCCCTTATCTGTGATACGCGTGTTAGAAAGCGCTTTTATTGAAAGCTATCCAAACAGATTAACTTAAACATATCCTGTAATATACCTCTCACTCACCGTCTCCCCCCCCCCCCCCAACAAAATAGTCACTGCTGCTCATCCATCTGAGGGGGACTAGATAAACTCCGTACAACTGACAAAAAAAAAAAAAAAATCGGAAAACAAATATTATATTTCGGTCCAATATTCGAAGCAAAAAAGTAGAGAATGGCTCGCCAACTAATGTGACACTTAGCAATATCTGTTCGCTCAATTTAGACTTCAATAACCGGAATAGATATACCGACTCATTAAAACCGAAATGGACGATAATTCTGCCTTTTATAATTCGAGGAAGATTAATATAATTAAATAAAAAAAAAAAGTTCTGGAACATTCAAAATGATTAAACTCAATTGGCCTTTAGACAACAAACCTTTTTTATTACATTTATTTAAACACGTATATTTGGGGCATTGGCATTTGTGAGCACACATACACACAATATATACGTATATATATGGATATATACGTACAAACTCATACATATAAAGACATGCATGTATGTATATATGTATGTATGTATGTATGTATGTATGTATGTAGTATGTATGTATGTATGTATGTATATGTATACGATTAAACGTAATCACATAATTTTATAAGTGGCCAACTTCCTTTATTTTCAGCAGTTTCTCCCTCCCCCTATCCCTCTTTTGTACTTATGTTCCGTAATCATCCGCGTCCCGAAACCTTTCTTTTCTCAATTTACTCTCATCTTTTATCAGTCTTATTTTCTTCTCTCCGTCTTCGTTCATCCGTGCTAAATGACTACGAATATCTGATCATCTTCCGTATTTATTTTATTTATTTTACTCATTCGGTTATCATCACCCTTATCTCTTTTTAATCTATTTCTCTTCTCCAATCATCATCCGTAACTGTGGAGGGATATCGAAATATCACATAAATACCAGACAAAGGGAGTGTAATAAAGATGTTACGAAAGTAACAAAGCTTTCTGCATGGAAAAGGAGGAGAGAGAGAGAGAGAGAGAGAGAGAGAGAGAGAGAGAGAGAGAGAGAGATTAAAACTTACAGTATACTCGTAAACCAGATTGGGTGCAAGAGAGAGAAAGATAGAATTTGCTCAAAAATATCTTTTTCACTGTGTAATAAGTAATAAGCATACAGAGAGAGAGAGAGAGAGAGAGAGAGAGAGAGAGAGAGAGAGAGAGAGACTTATATCAAACACGTGATGCGGTGCAGCGAGAGATAAACCGACAGACACACAGAGATCTGTATCTGGCACGTGACTTGGTGCAGAGAGAGAGAGAGAGAGAGGAGAGAGAGAGAGAGAGAGAGAGAGAGAGAGAGAGAGAGAGAGAATTGATGAGATGTCAACGCTTGGAGGGGGCGAGGCTTTTCACCAGGTAACTTTCCATTCAATTTACCCCCCTCAATTGCACTGCATTATGCGTATTGCAAGCGCTTATGTAAAGTAATCTAGCAAACATTTCCCCTCCCTCCTCCCCATTTCACCACTCTAATGCTGCAATTTTGTGGACCATTATACTTAAGCTAAGAGCTCTTTTTATCCTGTTGAGAACTGAGCTACACGAAAGTCTTCCAAAAGGGAATGAAGTTCTTCTCTGAAGGGGCTTGTCTTTCACTGCTATTATTATTATTATCACCAGTCAAAGATTACGATCTGCAGCAGCCTTAATAGTATTATTAATACTATTAGTAACTACATAAAGCACCACGTATAGCCCCACACACACACACACACATCACACACACTACACACTACACACACACACCACACACACATACACATACACATACACATACACATACACATACACATACACATACACATCACATACACATACACTACACATATATATATTATATATATAATATATATATATATATAATATATATATATATATATATATATATAATTACAATTTCTCCTGCGGGACACAAATAATCAGAAATTTAGAAAAGCAGATTTCACAGCAACATACTGTGCTAAGCATAAGTACCAAAACGATGGTAAAATTACTCACATATTGATCTCGTTTTTTTAAGGGGCATGTATACTGTTTAATAATTCAACCAACTTCAGTGAATCTATTGCGACTGATGTTGTTATCAACAAATGGCTGTAGTAACTCCGACGAACAACAACACTGATAAAATTAATAAATAATAATAAAATCAGCATACAAAATACTAGTAGTGTACTATGAGTAAAAGGATCTAAATGAAAATTTATAGACACAAGTTTCACAACTATCAAATACAGTTAATAATAATAAAAAAAAAAATTCTAGTAAAAAGCACTAATAATAAATACTAATCACCAGTCATGCTACCATGGAGCCATACTGGTGGACAATGATGAAACTAATCACATCTTCACAATACACACAATTCATCTCTACAATTCCTGCAGCGCCACACTGGCTTTGCCATCGGAAGCAAAGAAAGAAGAAAGCCCACCCACACTGTCTTTGTTTTGTACAAATAACATTCTATAAATCAATATGAATGTGACTGGTGCTACACAAAAGGGGGTACATATCAGGTACTATGAAATGCACGTACGGAAGTTCGATTGGAGAACAGCGCCGAATAAATATAAATAAAATAACGCGGGATATACAATCCATACGGGAATCGATTATCTTCATTATAAATTCATGAATCAGTCCCTCTGCCAGAAAGGAGTCACTACGTACGTTTGTTCTTTCTTAATAAAAATAAAAAAGTGAGGGAAAAAGAAGAAACAAGAAGCTCATCTGCAAAATTTGTCGACAAAACACTTTAAGTAGGCTACAGAAATAAGGAGCAAGAGAAGCAGGGTGTTAATTCCAAAGTTCAAGGATATGAAAATAGAAAAAAAAAATAACAATCGAACACAATATGTATCTCAATTCTTGAGATACATACTGTGTATGTCGTAATCAGACAAGAAAACCATATACAAAAACGAAACACTGGTAAAATATTTCTTCTTTCCCATCATTCTTTGACGCCGTCACACAAATGTATATATAAATATTTTTTATTCACTAACAATAACTTGCCGTTTCATAATAATAATAATAATAATAATAATAATAATAATAATAATAATAATAATAATAATAATAATAATACAAAAGAAAATACGCCTTTTCAAAAACATCTTCAACGTTCTAACTTTTAAGGGTCTTATTACCCTGCAAACGTTTTTCAAGTGATTTGTTTATCAGACGTCCAGTAACAATCATAGTAACAATCTATGTACAGTTAAGTAACTAAACGCAACCCAACAAGGCCAAACTTCAAAATGATTACAGTGGTACCACTGCAGCTATCGTAGTAACAACTTTGTCTGTTATTGACCGACCCACTGTGTCACGAAACAGATACAGGATAAGAGGTCGTGGAAATGACAGGTTTGTGGTAGGAAAGGGAGATGGTTGTTGGTGGGAGCACGAGGAAGAGTAGAACTAAGATCATTACAATAAGGAATAACTCTCTCTCTCTCTCTCTCTCTCTCTCTCTCTAAGCCACTCCACTGTGACACGAAACAGCGCATTTATGATACCTTCATTCCAGTAATGACTGGGTTACTACTTGCACGGCCATCACGACAAGATGGGAGTTCAGCACTGAAACGAATTGATGTTTATTTCAGTTATTGTTGTCCTTGCATAATCTGCATGCAATGAAACACAAGAACTAAAATTGTATGTAAATACATGCACTGCAAATCTATAAATAAAGCTACACAACACTCTCAGATATGTATATCTCAAAAAGACATCCTATAAATAAAAATATATAGATAGATACAGGCATTTATGTGTGAATGCGTGCATGTATATTTACATACGTGGCATTTACGACAACTGGACGGTAATTAAGTTTGAGTGGAATTCGTAACGAGCGCCGAAAAGGGAAGGTTGGGGGGGGGGGGGGGGGGGACTGCAGGTGCAGTGGTAATTTCCGAAATAGAGGGGGACGTAATTTTCAGGGCAGAGAGACCGTGCATGAACAGAAATCTCGCCTGAAAGAAGGGGAAACACAGTGAGTAATAATTAAGAATATGTAATGTATTACTAACGGTATATTCATCAAAAACGCAACTATGATCCTGACTTCGTGTAGTCGTCCTCCTAAAGAATTAGACAGGATTATTTGCAATCGCACGTGGGCCTGAGAGAGAGAGAGAGAGAGAGAGAGAGAGAGAGATCGAGAGGAGAGAGAGCGAGAGAGAGAGAGAGAGAGAGAGAGAGAGAGCGGAAAGTAGAGGGGTTAGTACTACGTATACAGTTAAGGGTTGTCCGTTTATTTGTCCGTCGGCTAATGAATTGTCCGAATGCATGAACACACAAAATACGCATGAACGCACGGCGCATGAGTTCGCTCTCCACCGACGCATGATGCGTAAACAATGCGGACATTGTTAGAAGGGGCGCCAAAATTTTTGAGCTCAAATTTTATGAAGTAACCGAGAGGAGGGGGAAATGGAGTTGTTTAATTATAACGCGCCGACGACTAGACAACGAACAAACAATCTATAACGATTTACGCCGAAACGCTCGCCCCGTCCGCTGTTACGCGGCGCTTTGTCCAGACTTCAGAGTCATACATACAACGAGATGCAAATCCTCCTAACTGGTTTATTCATACGAAAGCTCCCATGTGGCTGTTCCTCCCCCGCCCCAACTCATTACACCGTGCATTCAACAAGTTTATAAACTCTTAACCCTCACAAATATACAGACATACGCAAGCACAAACGCACAAGCACACATACACACAAACAGACACACACACACATATGTGTGTGTGTGCGTGTGTATGTATATAATACTAAGTCTACAAACAACTAAACAAATTTCGAACGTCCTCCATTTAATAGTCAACCTGATTCTGGAACTGACCTAATACAAAATCGGAAAAAGCAGGTAAAACTTAACAATCTGCCAATCCTGCCTTTTTTGGGTCTCCCGTGGTTCAAATGTTACTCTAACGTTTGCTTGTGCAATGGTAACAAAACCACTCCTCATTTCCACTTAGAAATTTCTGTTAGTTTTTCCAAAACACATGCGATCACAGAACAGCTGAATATTTTGACAAATGGCGTTACTTATATGCATATCATCAGTTTTTGGTGACTATTAACCGCTGGAACTTAAAAAACGTATTAAGACACAGTGTAATATCATTAAATGTATAATTCTCATCTAAACAATCCACTGTTCATGTAATGAAAATGAGCATATTTTTCGTACTCTGGGAGAATTCCTAACAAAAAGAAAACACCATGCATGTTTCATACATATACACATCAACCCAATATATGTTTAAAGATTTACACAAAAAGTATACAATGAACACATAAGGAAAACAATGCAAATACGCTCACACACAAAAGCAAGCACAAAATTACTTAATATAAAACAGAACGAGCAAAATGAATTAATATACACCGAGCCGGTGTAACTAAAGAAATACTCCGGAATTAGTTCAAACAAAACGGGGAGAATAGAGTATGGTAAATAGCACTCCTTGAATATTTGTGGAGGAACGCATGAACATGACTTAAAGAGGTCTGAAACGGATGCATTAGCATATGCTTGAAGATTAGAGCCTCGATATCTAGTAAGTGTGAGAGACAGTGCAAGTCAGAGGTGATTTATGTAGATTATGTGAAGGAATCGATAAGCTTTGGTGTATTAATTCGAATTTTCAATACACACACACATATATATATATATATAATTTATATATGTATATATATTATATATGTAGGTTATATGCATATGTATGTATATATATAATTTCGAATGGCTACACCTTCTACACCTTCACAGAAACAAGTATGTATATATATATATGTGTGTGTGTGTGTGTGTGTGTGTGTGTGTGTGTCAAAAGAATATAATAAGTGAAACGGTTATTTCACTTACCTATCGATTTACCCGAAATTTCTATTCCGATATATTCTATCAAGAGCAGAGTAAATCTAAACGGAGGGCAACTCGTAAATCTATATTCATCGAACCGCCTATGCAGTCAATTACTTTTATTATGCCAATCTCTCCTATATAATCCCTGCGTGACACCGCGTAATTGATCTGATACGATGTTTTAATCCACACCGCACGGTGATCCTTTGGTAGTAATTTTAATTCTCTCTCTCTCTCTCTCTCTCTCTCTGACGATAAAACATATTGAAACATACAAATGAATAAAAACAAGCAAACAGCGGATTGTACTACTTTTTTTTATAACATACCGTATCCCGTTCACTTTCCTATCAAAATAAAATTCAAAATTATGATTTTTCCTCCTACTGACTAATAATTCTTGACGATCTGTTTATCACAGTTAATAAGACTATTACCTTCATCTGCTGTACACATACATACATATATATATATATATATATATATATATATATATATATATATATTATATATATATATATATATATATATATTATATTTCATAAATAACTGACATTTATAAAAAATTGTGTTTACATATATAATTATATATGTGTATATATATATGTATGTATATATATATGTATATATATATATATCTATATATATATATATATATATGTATAGGATCTTTCCTAGATAGTATAAGCCCGTTGGGCATTAGTGTATAAACATAAACAAAGACTTTAAATATCGTAGAGATAACGACTCAAAAATATTAGTCATAGACAACGACCCCCTTAAACCCTTTGGGTCACTATATAAGAAAGCTCCTATATGCACTACATACATAAGCGTGACTTCCTGTCAAAATTCTTAACTGCAAAGTCCTTGAAATAAAGTACGTGCGCCTATATGTTAATTAGGAGGCTTTGCGTCCTCTAGTCCACAATTTTATGATTGTGAAATGTGGGGTCTTATTACCCTAAGACACTGTAACAGAAAGAAAATATAATTACATGGGGAGAGAAAGGGGAGAAAAGTAACGGAAAGGGAAAGGAGAGTAAAATGGAGAGGGACATTCTGATCGGGGGGGGGGGGGGGTGGGGGGGGGGGGGGGGGGGGCTGCTAGGGGAGGGGAGGGGGAGGTGGACAAAACCACCAAATAAGTTCCCAAGTCGGAGATTTTACCTTTGTGACTCATCTGGTGAGTGAGTCATTCCCAATTCGGATTAAATTCCGTGCGTAGATGCACTCACGCAAAAGGCGTAAAACTTCCCCAATGAAGAATTTCGATGAGGGTGTAATAACACACACACACTCTCTCTCTCTCTCTCTCTCTCTCTCTCTCTCTCTTCCAATCTCGATTCCCAGGGGATATAAATAAACATCAAAAGGAACGGGGTAACTTTGGTGAAACTTGCGACGGTCATGAATGAGAATCGGGAAAAAACGACGCCTTTCTGTGAAATTCCAATATCCTAATCAAAATTGTAATTACCACGTGCACCGGTCCCGCTACCAAGTTCCGCGTATACATCAGCAACGTGTGAGGAGAATCAGCAGCTTTTGTTATGGACGCAACGTTTGGACAAGACTGTCTAGTTTCAGTATCAGATACTCTTTCAATAACAGCAGAAAGGCGTTTAGTGACATCAAAGGAAGGATCATTCTTACTTCCCCTGAACTTAAGAAGAGAAATAAGTTGATAAGAGACAACCAATGTCACCTGAAAACTGAACCAGACAAGCAGAAAGAGTCTAGATTCCAAACGGACATGACAGACTCGTCCTCCTTCAAAAATTACTGAACTATGTTGTATTTATCTCAAAGTCTGATGAAGGAGAATCGATCCAATTCGAACTCATTCACATCACAAGCGGATTCAAACTGGTCAAAAATTCTAATACCCTCAGAGGTAATACATCCAAAATTCAATCAAATGTTTGCAATCTAATTTCTTTCTGCAAAATAAAAACAGCGGAAAACTCCCTTTCTCTCATGTCACTCAATAGCCAACAAGTATTGACACACAGGAGTTTCAGTGGGAAAAAAATAATAACACATACACTCATCGTCATCCTTATTCTTGCGTTTCCTTAACAATGACATACATTACTAAAAGCCATTTCAGGTCCTAAATACACACGCAACGTTGCAGTATCACCTGCAATAAAATGCCTCGGTGAGTCACTTATCCTTACGGCAATAAATACAGAATAATGACAGGAAATGAAAGGGGGAATTAAAGTCCTCACACATGCGGACAACATTTGTGGGATTAGAGCCAAAACGCCTTTGTGAGAAAGACGTGCAATCATTATAGACACTGTCACAAATACCACCAAGAGACTGTTTTAAAATATGGAGAGCAATATCAATCGACATAAAAGTCCGGTAGAAGGAAATAACAGTGTTATACTGCGATGGAAGAAATGACTGAGTGAACGAGCTATATGCATATAAATTATCTTCGTACGCATTTGAGAGTATAAATAGAGGTCTTGAATGATGAAAAGCGACTGATGATATAAGGTAATTCAGTGGAAGGAAGCCAAGGTTTTGTGGATGTTAATTACGAGATACTTCTTGGAAAGGTCTGATATATCTAGAAGGGAGGGTTTATTCATTATATTTCTTTACAAGGAATGAGTGTTTTTAAATAAGAGCGAAAGGAGTGATAAAGGCTCTACGATAAAGAGCAAGGAATACAGACTATTTTCTCCAGGAAAAAAACTTTAAACAGTTTAAGGTATCATGAAATAACTAACGGTATAAACTACTGTACACACCAGGGTATACGAAAAAACTGGTGAAATTAAAAGAAAAATCTAAACAAAAAAAATCAACCTATTAAAACAAATGTAATGTTATAAAAGGAACAGTATCAAAGATGATGAAGGTATGGAGGTAGGTAAGAATGAAAACTTAAGTTACAGACTCGAACAGATATTCGGTAAGATGTGTTTAAACAGTTACAATTGGTTTTAACGAATCAACTAAAAAAAACTGAAAAGGTAATATGTTCATAAAAATCAATATATATATATATATATATATATATATATATATATATATATTTATGTATATATATATATAATGTGTGTATATATATATGATATATATATATATATATATATATATATACACACACATATATACATATATATATATATATATATATATATATATACAATTATTTTACCCTAATACATGCATGTACAATTTAAACAGTATACAGTATAAGTCAATACTAAATCACCCCCAAAATGAAATAAATCAGGATCACAAACAACCGCGCATCTGCCAGGAGCAGCCGAACACGCGACAAAAAAGAGCGCGCCGATGCAAACAAATCTCGGATCCCTGACAAGCGAATATAAATGTATTTGCAGAAATGTGATTTTGCTTTCGCAACGACAGGCGGCGCGGGCGGACGCCTGAAATATGCAAGGCATCGTCCGAGGCCGCGCGGCTAAAGAGGGATGGCATCATCCATGAAAGGTGCATTTGCTTGCTCTTCCAAAAAGCAATTCCGAGCGGATCGTCCGCCGCTGATTTGACCTGTCTCGTTTTCGGCGGCCGAGGCTCTTCACTCATGAATTCCATGGACGGTATGAACCGCATCTACATGTCAATAAATGTCAATGTACATATTTATGTAAATGTTTACGTCAATGTAAATTATATATCTATATATATATATATATATATATATATATATATATATGCATGTGTGCTTATGTACGTGTCTATATATATATATATATATATATATATATATATATATATTATATATATATATATATATATATATATATCATATATATATAATATATATATATATATATATTATTAGCCATATACACCGTATCGTGCTTTAAAGAAATCAATAGAAGGATCCACAGTAATATCCTTGTTTATCAAGATAAAATATATTTATGGAAATATATACAAGGCTTATTATATATTTCCATAAATATACTATCTTTGATAAACAAGGATATTACTGTGGATCCTTCCATTGATATATATTATATATCATATATATATATATTATAATATATATATATATATTAGATATAATAATATGAATAATATATATATATCTATATATATGTGTGTATATTATGTTGTTGGTGTGATATATATTATATATTATAATATATATATATATATATATATATTATAATATAAACAGATGGGGGATAGATAGAAAAAGAGAAAGTGAGATGAATACCGAGAGATTATAAGCTTCTGAGCATACTCACACCGCAAAACTACACTATCAGCAGTATATAGATGAGTACTTATGGAATAAATAATCAATAATAGAGCATGTAGGCATTATTTGGTCAGTAATGTCTACATCTCTATTCGGCTATTCGGTAAATATGAATTTCCATCATCTGTGATAAATTTCATCAATTACTAATTTTCTCACAAACCTATAAATGAATTTCAAAGAATCAAGGGCTATTAATAGCAATGAAAAGTGAGACCGCATTTTATGTAAGACTAACCACGCGTCACATTTTTAGCTTTAAGCATTTCCCCTAACAGCTTATAGGAGGAAGCTATGGATGAAAACATAATCCAACAGTCACTGTCACATCCTCACTTCAACTCCTGAATTGTTGATGGACCCGGGAAGGAAAACTTCCACATCAGCTGCTTTATACTCCTAAACAGAAGGCTCAACAGCAGTGGGTTGAAATCTCCAACACAGAACAGAATTGAATATAGAACGTAGGCCAAAGTCCAAGCGCTGCGACCTACGAGGTTATTCAGCGCTAAGAGGAAAACTGAGAGTGGGAAAGTTTGAAAGTTGCAACAGGAGGAAAACCAACCTCCCAATTACACCATGAATCAATTGGTTGGAGAGGATGGAACGTAAGATGGAAGGAAGAGAATATGAACAGAGGTACAGTAAAAGGAATGAAAGTGGCTGCAGCTAGGGGCCTAAGGAAGGGAAGCTATAATCTAAGTAATGCCTACAGTGCATCGCATGAGGTGCACTGACGGAACTAACCCCCCTACGGGACCATACGCCATTAACTTACATCTCATACGTAATCTTGCGCCTAATATCTTATGCGTATCATGAAAGCCGTGTAAAATGCGCGTAGTATAAATTACTGCAAACCGGACCTTTCATGTGGAATAAATGGGTTATATAAGGATTATTGCATGTTTCTATGCACTATTTAATCAACCATATGCAGCACTGCTGATGGAAACAGATATTTTAGTTAGGGCTTCAATTCTGTAAAGTTTGCAAAAGAAGACTATTTCAGACGAGCTCTTTAGTCCTTTGACTGAATTTCTAAATGGACACAATGACAACCTGGCTTACGTACGAATATGAATAGCATTAAATTTCATCTCACTACATCATTTATTCCCAGGTACCGTTATCATATATCTCACGCGCTTTACCTGACTATCACATACTATTAACGTCTTTGATTAACTTCTTACGCTTGCTTAAGAATAAAATCCCATAAATTGTCTGACCACTTTGGAGAGTAGTAAATGTAATTTCCGCACATACCTATAACCGACAGTGTACATAATAATGAACCTTACTGAGCAGTTTTGGTGGAGAGACTGCCGTCATGTTTTCACTAAGACCACTTCTTTTTCTGGAGAAAAAATTATTCACTCATTTCCTTCTCAAAATCGCATCTCCATTCTAAAGTTGAATAATTTTACACTTTAAGGGTCCTAAATATCAGTAGCTACAAACGGGAACTACATAAATTAAAATTCCACAAAGTGAAAGACATTCTATCGATAAATTACAATAAATAATGACTTGTACCTGTTTCAGGTACCTGTAGTCTTTAAGCGAATACTATGAAAGATACTTCACAAAATTCATTAATACTTTATGAATTTCAACCAACAACAATGATCTCAGAATAAAATGAAAACGTAATTTACTAGACACATTTAAACATCAAGGTTGTGTGTCTCTCAAAACAACATTTATTTTACGTCCCATCTTTACAAAAAACCAAGAAATTAATTCATCCTCTTTACAACACTGCAATAACTGGAACACGAAGCATAATGGTTCGTTTCTCGATAAGAGATTGTATTGTGTACCAAAAAAAACTTTACATACTAAAGGAAGGTTTTAATTTGAGTTACTCTCTAAGATAGAACGGAAACGCTTTAAGAATACGCAAATGCTGCCACGGTAACGACTCATAACTAATAGTAACTAATGGCAGCAATCGTTAAAACAATAGCACCCATGACGACGATATAAGCCGTTCTCTCTCTCTCTCTCTCTCTCTCTCTCTCTCTCTGCAACAAAAGGCTCACATGTGTTAATGACAATGATGAATTAAACCCCGTATTGATAAATAGCTGTCAATAAGAGCCTTTCAAGTCCAAAGGAACTCTAGTGATACCTTTTAATCCTAATCAGTTCATTAATTGCTCCCGATGCAGTTTTCATTGAATCAGCCGAGATCAAGGTCAGGGCAGTAATGAACGGATCGATCAGCCCAGTCAGTCAGACGTCAGTCAGTCAATCAATCAATCAGCCAGAGGCTGATCCCTCAACGTGCTGATGTTGGAGCACTTTACGAAATGCATTTTACGAAATGCGTTGGCAAGGTAGGTGCGAAAGAAGAGAGAGGTGGGGGAACAGAGATGAAGACGGAGGGGAGAAGGAAAAAGACGTAAGAAAACCCGGGGGATGAGAGGAGGGGAAAAGGGAAAGAGAGAATGAAAAGAAGGGGAAAAGACGGAAGGTATAAGAGGGTGGGGAGAGAAGAGTGGTTGAGGAAGAAAAAGAGCTAGACGGGGAAGGGAGAAAAGGAGGGGAACAAGGACGGGAAAAGAAGGAAGTGGGTGAGAGCGAAGCTGAAAGGGAGAGGGGATATCAGGACAGAGCCAGTTCACCGGATGAGCGAGAGGGAAATCGTCACTCCAAAGCAAAACTGAAATTACTGGGGTAAACCTACATGAAATTTCTATAATTATTACAAGTTTTACCTCTCAAAGCTCCAACACTTAATTGTGATCGAGACACCGTATAGGGACATTTCCAATTTACAGTTTATGATAAATTTCATATGCTTGTTTATTGTCTTGGACTTCTAGCAACAGACCTCTGTCCGGCCCTGTGTACGTCCATCCGACCGTAACGTTAAGCTTTTTTTTTTTTTTTTTTTTTTTTTTTTTTTTTTAAGTGCTATGATTTTAATATTCTTATAATACCTAAACTTTACACACACACATACAAACACACACACACACACAGACACACACACACACACAGACACACACAGACACACACAGACACACACAGACACATATATATATATATATATATATATATATATATATATATATATATATATATATGTATATTATACACATCAAGCTACAAATGTCCTTTAATATCTAATTCACTCTACCTCGGAATTAATATATTTTCATATATGCTTAACCGAAGGGGAATTTTATTAGGTGATAATAGAATTGTCGGCGCCCAGGCGCGAACCCAGGACACCATACAAATCCAGGAACGTCAGTGAAGATTTTACCCACTCCACCACCGCAAGAGGGTATAAATTTAATGCCGTCTCTTACCCTCGATGTATGTATATGAATCACTGGTAATGTGATATGACTTACACATAATCATACATGGATATTTGTAACACACACACACCAAAAGGGGGATTAAACATTGTATATGCTGGATAAGGGTCAAGAATAAGATCACAGATCGGGGTCAAATAGAAAGATAACCTAGAATATAATTTCCCGCTATCTGATACAGATTATTCATATTTGGCATGCAAACTACACTAATGGAGCCGTCATTCAGGGTAAGGTATAGGGGTAAAGGTCCTCACCCGATATCTCAGGTCAAGTAAGGATTTGCCATGGCCAGGGACACTTTCACAAAAAAAAAAAAAAAAAAAAAAAAAAAAAAAAAAAAAAAAAAAAAAGAAGTTTTCTCCAAGTGTAGATGCAACCAAATGTAAAAGAGAAGCGAGACAACCTGATGGAATATATTACATAAATGTTCTAAAAATCATTCATCAAAATACCCGAGATGGGCAACACACCAACTCTAGCTCAACCTCACAAAGCGATGTAGCTCCAGTTAATGAAAGAAAATCCTAACTAATCAATGTAACATGAAAGTATGAGGTTATGGAAACACAGAGGAAAAAAATTATCTCGTCAAAAAACGAAAGGGAAAAAGGAGAAATAAAAATGATTTTTTTTGTGCCATCTACTTCCACAGAGCACTGACTACGGAATCAGAACCTGAGAGAGAGAGAGAGAGAGAGAGAGAGAGAGAGAGAGAGAGAGAGAGAGAGAGAGAGAGAGAGTTGGGTTTGCTCCCCTTTATCATTCTCCATCTCCTTCCTTTTCCCTAAAAATCCCATACCTCATACATATGCTTTTAAAGTCTTCCAACCTCCTATCAATCTTCAGCGGATAGAAAAGTCTCTCTCTCTCTCTCTCTCTCTCTCTCTCTCAGCACGGCCTATTCCTTAATGCTATAATGTGCTGTACCTCAACATTATGTGGCCCGCCCACAAAACGGATGGAAAATGTGCGTGCGTTCATGTGAGAGATTCCAAGATGGCGTATATAATGACGTATGTAAGTGGTGGAATAAACCAGATGTGGGTGACGTATCACACCACTTGGGAGGCCCCAAAATTAAAGGAGGGAAAATGGGGGAAGGTTTCCTTAATAGTCGTGTTTTTGTTGTTCCTCGCAAAAGTTATTCTCGTGGTTTCAAATTGATTTTGCTTACACGATTATTAGGCTGGGCTGATTAACGACATTGTTAGCTTATGATGTGCTGTTGTGACGCTATGATATTCAATGGATGTGTTTGCTTTATACGACTGCGTTATGCTTTTACAAGCGTAAACTAATATCCAAAAGAGGTAAACGTGAATAAATCTCATATAACCTTTGATATAACTGGCCATATGTTTATTGTTGAGACTGATCCCTACCACATTATTAGGGAAAGTATTAACTATATACAACTAACAGCACAACTAACTAATAACGCAACTGTCAATTCTGTTACATCAGTTTTAATTATAGTAATATTAACTATATACAACTAACAGCACAACTAACTAATAACGCAACTGTCAATTCTGTTACATCAGTTTTAATTATAGTAATATTCAAAACCCTTTAATGTATAACCCCTTGTATAATTCGTAACATTTAGCAATTTTACACTTAAAAGATTCCTTAAAGCACTAATGATTTACAGACGCTGCCGTTTAAGGAGGAGGAGGAGGAGGAGGAGGAGGAGGAGGAAAACAACGACAATTACGGAATGAGTTGCGCCGAGGACCTGCCACCCCAAAGCAGCCCATTTCGGCCAAGATGGTTCCGAACACTCGGGACATTCTGGTTTCATCTACAGCAATTCTACAAAGTTCGGCTAAACTTGGTCCGCGTAACTGGGTAAAAATGGAAAGAGGGAAATTAGAAGTCTTGTTTTCTCATTTCCTCTTTTTCTTTCGTAAAGTTGGAAAAGAAGAGGAGGGCAAAACACTGGGAACAAATAGAGACTTTATCAACAACCGAGAGAGGTGACAAAGAAAACAATTTTGCCAGTTTCTGAGACTGATTTCTAGACTTCTGTGCTTATTCAAAGAAATTGCCATCTCAAAATTTCACTCAGTATTTTATTAATTATTTTATTATTATTATTATTCACAAGATGAACCCTAGTTATATGAACAAGCCCACACGGGCTATTGACTTCAAATTCAAACTCCTAAAGAATATGGTGCTCATTAGCAAGAGAAAGTAAAGGGAAATACAGAAAAAATAAATTAATAAATAGACAAAAATGTATCAAAATGGACACTCACTTTGAAGTTCAATACGCTTGAAATTCTGGCCTAAAAATTTCTTTGCTCATATTACAAGCAACATTCCGAAAACCACGCAAATCAGTACTCATAAATCAACTTTGCGCCTCAGTGGCGTGGTTGGTATGGTGTTGGCGTCCCACCTCGGTGGTCGCGGGTTCGATTCTCGGCCATTCCATTGAGGAGTGAGAGATGTGCATTTCTGGTGACAGAACAGGTTCACTCTCGACGTGGTTTGGAAGTCACGTAAAGCCGTTGGTCCCGTTGCTGAATAACCACTGGTTCCATGCAACGTAAAGAAGCACCATACATACATAAATCAACTTCTAGTAACTGACGAAGTACGAATATGATATCGACACCGAAGACCTTATCAACGAAAGCCATCAATACATACTACAGTGTGACCCCAAGTGGTGGTGTTGCTATTGTGCCTGTCAGTTTAAGTTGGTCTTGTACTACCTCCTGAGAACTCTGTATAATCACATAAATATTAAAAACTAAATCCTGAAAACCAGTTCCTCGAGTCCAAGCCTCACAGCTACAGTACTACCTTGAATTTCATGAGATTTTTACCTGAAATAAATTATGGCAAACAACGGAAAAACTAACAAACTTTACATTTAGAAATAAATAACACGACTTCTTAAGTCCCAACTTCGTAACGGATGGGTTCACGGCCACAAGAAGTTATATCTCTCTCTCTCTCTCTCTCCCTATATATATATATATATATATATATATTATATATATATACTATATATATATATATATATATATATATATATATATATATTATATATATAAAAATAGATAGATATATATGTATATCTCCGCTGCGGTCCCAAGGCCAGCATACATTGGGACAAGGAGCTGTGTAACCTTGTAGAGGGTGCAGTGGCTTTACCTACCATAAGACTGCTTGGAGGTTATGCTGGAACCTCTGTGACCTTTTAGGAAGCAATAGGCATACGGATGGTACAAATTAACAGCTCTGAGGGCTCACGACAGACCTAGCAAGCCGGTGAGCTGCTATAAATTGCTCATGAACCCCACGACTTACTTAAGGAGGACAGACCCATTGATCAAAGGATGCCCGGGCACATCCTCACTCGAAAGTGTTATCGACATGGACAGGGAAATAAATCTTTGAGATTTAGGAACAATTAATCTAAGTACTTTGAGAGGTAAGGAGGAGGAGGTAATCATGATGATGGAAGGAAAGAAAAATAGACATTTTGGGGTTGTGTGAAACCCGTTTACCAGGAGAAGGAACAAAATTATTGCATAACAATTACCAATTATTTTACAAAGGTGGAAGAACCGCACGACACGGAGTAGGTTTTATTGTGAGTGAAGAGCTAGCTGGAAAAATTAGTCATCTAGAATTCAAGTGCGATAGGATTATTAGCATTTCCTTAAAGTTAGGAACGTTTTCAAGCCAGCATAATTCAGGTATATGCACCACAGCAGGGCCGCCCTCAAGAAGAAAAGGAAGAATTCTACAAACATCTACAAGAGGTAAAAAGATTCTGTCCCGTATGTAGAGAATATATTAATAATTGGAGATATGAATGGACATATTGGGCAAGACAGGACAGGCATAGAGAGCATATTGGGAGCATTTAGCATTGGAGACAGAAATAGAGAAGGAGAAAACATAATAGATTTTTGCATACTAAACCAGATGTCCATTATGAACTCTTTCTATAATCATAGAGACAGCCACAAGTGGACGTGGTACCGATGGAACTCGGCTTTAGGAGCATATACTGAAAAATCAATGATTGATATGGCAATAACAAAAATATGGTCAGAGATGTAAAAAGCATCCCTTCTGTGTCATTCGATTCAGATCACAGGCTTCTCTTAATTAAATTAAAGATGACAAAACCCAAACCAATTAAAAGCCAAGTGAGAGAAAGATTTATTTTAGAGAATATGAGAGAAGAGGAATGCTTAGTTAGATATCAAAATGAAATAAGTAGAGCCTCGATAGAAACGGAAAGAATAAAAGCTCAAACAATAAAAGAAACATGGGAAAGAATAGGAGAAGATCTGGGAAATGATCTCCAAGGTACCAGAAAACTCATATATAGCACTGCCAAAAACTATAGAAAGGGAAACCAACCACCCACTTATGTAATCAAAGACCCTATGGATGGGACAATTTTAATCGAACCCCGAGAAATTGAATTAGGATGGAAACATCACTTTGAAACACTACTAAACAACGAAAACAATGACCTTGAAGAGCATGTAGAATCTGATGTGGTTGGGGATGCAGAACTTGACAACAACACTGGAGGTAAAAAATGCTCTCAAGAGGATGAGAAATGGTAAGGCCCCTGGAGTGGATACAATACCTGCAGAGCTCCTTAAAAACATGGGGGAGGATGGAGTCATCTGGCTACTAGAGCTAATCGACATACTCTGGAATGGGCAAATGCCACCTGAAGACTGGAGAAGAGATCTAATATGCCCAATCTATAAGAAAGGTGACAAGACAAATTGCAGCAATTATAGGGGAATATCCCTAATGTCACATGCTTCAAAGTATATGAAAAAAGAATACTTGAAACTAGATTGAGAGGATATGTTGAACCAAAACTGGGTGAATGGTAAAACGGTTTTCGACCAGGAAGAGGGACAACTGATATGATTTTCTCTCTCAAGATGATATTTGAGAAGAGCTGGGAATGGGACAGGGACAGATATATTGCTTTTCTAGATCTAGAAAAGGCTTTTGATAGAGTACCAAGAATGAAAATACGGAATGCCCTAAAAGACCCTTACTATGGAATCCCTGAGAGACTTATAAGAGCAATTTTATAAACACCTATCAAACATCAGACCCAGAGTAAAAACAAATCCAGATAATGAAGACTGGTTTGAAATTAAATCAGGAGTAAGACAGGGCAGCGTCCTTTCTCCACTTCTTTTATATTGTTGCCTAGATAAATGTATGAGGGAACTAGGTGAGGATGAAGCTGCAGATATGACCATCAACCTTATGTATGCAGATGACCATGCAATGATAGCCCCCAGCGCAGAATCTCTCCAAGAAAATGTCAACAACTGGAACGCGATCTTAACAGCTAATGGAATGCGGATCAACAAGAATAAAGACAGATCATGCACCTATCACGAAACACCAAGTAACGTAGATGTAGAAGTAGAAGTCAGACATTGAAACAGTGTAGAAATTTCAAATACTTAGGAGTAGAGTTTAGTGACCAAAACGATTCAAAACTGGAAATAACTACCCGAATACAGAAATTCAGTAACAATCTGTATCTGCTCTACCCACTAATGAGACAGAAATATACCTCGCAAAGTGAAAACCATAAAATACCTCTCTATTTTAAGACCAATATTGACTTATGGCCATGAATCATGGACATTAACATCAACAACCAGAAGCCAACTTCAAGCAGCTGAAATGAAAGCCCTAAGACTCATAAAAGGGGTGTAACAAGACTGGATAGGCTACGAAATGAAGACATTAGAAGAGAACTGGGAGTGGAGGGGATACTAGATTTTGTGGACAGAGGGGACAGCTTAGATGGTTTGGACACACCAAAAGAATGGAGGAGGAGCGATATCCTATAAGGTTTTGGAATGGACACCGGAAGGAAGGAGACCGGTAGGAAAACCAAAAATGAGATGGCTACAAAACATAGAGAGAGGAGTAGAGAGGAGAGGTTCTAGTTTGCGGGAAGTTGATGAGATGAGGCTCTATGATGATCGCCAAGAATGGAGACAGTTCCTGAAGCAGGACGACTGACAGGCCTGGAGGCCTACCTGGCATCTGGTGAGAGAAATCTGATAAATCATATATATATATATATATATATATATATATATATATATATATATATATATATATATATATATATATATATATATATATATATATATATAATATACGTGTGTGTGTGTGTGTGTGGGTGTGTGTGTGTCTATGACAGTGAATATAATAGTCTTTACCATTCTTTGAAGGATTTCGGAAATGGGACTGCTAAAATGGGAATACCTACAAAGGGAGAAAAAAAATTAAAATATAATAAACAAAAAATACTGCAAATATACCACAAAGAATAACACAAAAACATAAAAGATCTCGAGTAAAAATGTTATATGAAATAAGAAGTTTAATCATACATAACTAAAAGAAACTGCTGCGAAACTACAGTAGGCCTATGGACGAGCAACCTATAGAAAATACTAGTAGGCCTATATATTAACTGGGCACTGAATGTACCAGTAGGCCTATTCAGTCAAGCATAAAACATGGCCTTCGGACGTTGTAGGAAATATAGATATTGCTAAAATGTACTTGGTATTTTACTTAACCTCTAATGCAAAGTCTCCCACAAAGTAACCAGTTATTTAACTAAATTTAGTAACGTTACTAACGCAATCATCATCAGCGAGGATTTTTACTTATTTATTACTTGCTCATATATTAGGTTAGGGGTATGTACTCAAAGGTATTCTTTCAAAGCACGCATATCTATCTTAACTATTTACCAATACATACATACACAAATACATACATAAAGTTCCTTAAATAGCAACCAATATATTTTCGTAGTTTAAACAAAGGGTGAAGAAACCACACCTTATATGATCTTTTAATGTTCTCTATCATATCCAAGATAAGGAACTTTTTCTCCTTAATTGTACAACCTTTTTTGTCTGCTGCCAAAATAAGAAATCCGGTGTAATATGCATATTAATAATGATTTTTTTCATTTATTACGTAAATATTATACTTCTACTGTAAATGTAAACCCTAAATTTCGTTACACAGCAAAAAAAAAAAAAGGCAAAACAAAACAAAACAAACAAAAGCCTACTGTCGGTTAGATAAAAAAATATTACTAGATCTCCTGAGATTGATGCACGTGTGTATGTACAATATACATATATATATATATATATATATATATATATATATATATATATATATATATATGTGTGTGTGTGTGTGTGTGTGTGTGTGTGTAATATATTATTCATATATATATAATATATACATATACCTGTGTGTACGTGTGTATATATGAACTTTTGGTAAATAAATTTGACTGAAGTTGATAGAAGTACCTGTTTAGAGTAATGATAGCTGACTTGTGAACCACAGATCTGCAACTTCTGCAACCAAGTGGCTGTCACATATTCATAAATTTTAAGATATTTAAGCCATCTCTCTCTCTCTCTCTCTCTCTCTCTCTCTCTCTCTCTCTCTCTCTCTCTCTCAAAACCACTTATTCTGTCATTTTTCTTTCTAAGGTCTTTTATCATTCCTTTACCTCATAGCAAGATATCTTTACATATGCGTGTAAATTCTTCCTTTTTTTATGATTGCATGCATGCATGCATGTATATACGTGAATTTACATCATGAGGAAAAGCAGTTAACAATTCCCAGAAAGAAAACGCTTATACAGACTACAGACTATGACTGTAACAAAATCTTGAAGGAGTTCCAAAGCAGCCATAAGTCACTATTTCTGTATTATTTCTCTTGGTCCTTCATGACAGAAATAACATCAAAGAACATGATTTTACTATAGTCTCTAGTCTGTAAGAATTTTCTTCTTGTAATTGTTTTTTTTTTCGTGATGCAAATTTTTAATCTCCTGGCCGCCATATTTTCTCGATGTCTCTGTTATCTTTTCAGACCGCACGAGTATATTGGCTTTTGCTTTCATTTCATTGCAAAGGAATCATATAGTTGAAATCGTCCTGTGGACTGTTCTTGCTTACTGATAGCAACAGAAATAAGAAAGTTGTTGTTCTCAGCACCCAAGAGCAGTCCACAGGACGATTTCAACTATATGATTCCTTTGCAATGAAATCTCAGCAAAAGCCAATATGCTCGTGCGGAGTAAATGAGAAAATAACTGAGCTATCGAGAAAATATGGCCGCCAGGAGATTAAAAATAAACCGAGAGCCCCTACAGAGGCGCCAAATTAAAAACTGAAATAATTTTGCTCAGGCGCCGTATATCGCCAAAGAAGCTCCCCAACTGCGTAGCGAAGGCGCCATGAACAGATCGATTGCGTAGCGGCTATCGACTGTGACTAAATGAGCTGGGGGTTAATAAGTCTCCCTCCTCCCCCACCTCCCTCTAACAAGTCCGACCCAACCCCCTCCCCGGCAACTCCAAAAATGCACCCCCGAAAACATTATCTGTCAACAGGTAACACGTGACTTGTTATTTACCTGTCAGGCACCTCATCACTGTCGCATAGGACATACAACTACCTATTCCTAAGCTGATTAGTTAAAGAGGGGGAGTCCACCAGGGGGACGGGAAGGGGGGTGGGCCAACAGTAATTAGGTTAACGCCGGAAGCATACTAAATACGTATATTATAGCGCATTAGCGCCACCCGCGCATGCAAGGAGGATTTGTTACGAAATTTCCATCATGTTCAGAAGCCCCAAAAACGTTTCAGAATTTATTTTACATCTTTCTTTAATCTGTTTGTGTAAGCGACGACAAAATTAAAAACAAATGCCTTTCTAAAGCTTCTAATTTATTGTGTTCCAATGCGGCAGCACCAAAAGAAAAAAAAAACTGTCCTGTTCACTAATTTAGTTACGTTACTGAAATCAATCAAAAGAATAAACAAAATTATTTAACAGCAGTCTTTCTATTTTCAATGCATTTTACCATCAATATCGTATCCAATATATATGTATATCAATTAATTCACAGTAGGTAGTGTTCTTTCTATTTCCAATACCTTTTAGCATCAAATACACCCAACGAAAATAATAGAAAACGAATAAAAAAAAAAATCTACTTTTGAAGATTTTTTTGTGTGTTACAAGCGACTCTCCGATGTAAACGCATTACGCGTTATTGACAGCCCGACAGGCAAGTTTAATATGACAGCTATTGGCGTGTCACTCTCACAAGGGACGGAGCGACATGACACGATATGAAAATGACGACGGGCAAGACAGAAATAGGGGGAGAAAAGACCGAATCGAATTCGTTCCGGGCCTATTTCTATGTGGTCTCTGATTACATTCGGTACCGGACCATGTACAGAGGGGTATGTAGGTCTCGTTCACTGGATTTCATATAAACTGGATCATATTTACTTAGCCCTTCTCTCTCTCTCTCTCCTCTCTCTCTGATATTTTTCAAAAACCTTCTCTCCTTGTTTAGTAGTTTCAAAAGCACTCTCTTTGTTTCTCTTTCCTCTGTTTAGTGGCTTCAAAAGCTCTCTCTCTCTCTTTCCTCTGCTTAGTGGCTTCAAAAGCTCGCTCTCTCTCTCTCTCTCTCTCTCTCTCTCTCTCTCTCTCTCTCTCTCTCTCTCTCTCTCTCATGCACAAAGTTCAACTGAAAACATTCCTTTTTATCTGAACGGAAGGTTCGCCCTAACTTTACAACAAAGCCAATCTACATAATAACGGTATTATTATGACGATATAAGCTAATTTTTGTGAAAGTAACTAAGGATTAATGACACATTTTCTCGACTCTATAGTAGCATCCGCCCTATAAAAAATGTCTCGGTAAGCTACATGGTAATGGCCACCAAAAACACATTTTAGTATTCATTCAGTGATGGCAAGGAAAATAAACGAAGAAGATTTATAAAAAAAATATTCAATTGTCTCTGTTCGTTAAATTTGCGAAATATGAGTTCGATTCTTGATGAAAAGCTTCAAGGAGGGTGAAAGCAGATTTGTTAAACTATTGAATACGCGAAAAATGCTCCACTCCAAAGCTTTCTGAAGGATGAAAACATATATTTGTTAACACAAAAAGGATAAAAATTATTTTTTTTACAATCCACAATACGTGATTTTTTTTTTTTTTTATAAAAGCACGGTCTAAAGAATATGATAACTATAAAGGCAAGGTCTACAGAATACGATACTTATCAAGGCAAGAACTACAGAATACGATGATTATCAGGGCAAGAACTACAAAATACGAGGAGTATCAAGGCAAGGACTACAGTATACGATGATTATAAAAGCAAGTTCTACCGAATACGAAGATTATAAAGGCAAGGTCTACAGAATAAGTTGATTATAAAAGCAAGGTCTACAGAATACGCTGATTATAAAGGTAAGGTCTACAGAATACGATGATTATCAAGGCAAGGTCTGCAAAATACGATGATTATCAATGCAAGAACTACAAAATACGATGAGTATCAAGGCAAGGACTACAGTATACGATGATTATAAAAGAAAGGTCTACCGAATACGATAATTATAAAGGCAAGGTCTACAGAATACGACGATTATAAAGGCAAGGTCTACAGAATACGACGATTATAAAGGCAAGGTCTACAGAATGCGATGATTATTAAGGAAAGTTCTACAGGCTGCAACGATTATAAAGGCAAGGTCTACAGAATACCAGGTCAATCCACCAGCGACCCAAAAAGTTAAGTATATCTTAGTTTTACCAGACTACTCAGCAGATTAACAGCTTTCCCAGGCCTGGCCCGAAGGATTAGATATTTTTACGTGGCTAGGAACTAACTGGTCACCTAGCAACGGGATCTACAGCTTATTGTGGGATCCGAACCACATTATATCGAGAAATGAATTTCATCACCAGAAATAAATTCCTCTGATTCTGCGTTGGTCGAGCCAAGAATCGAACATCGGACCACCGGATTCGCAGCCGAGCGCGAAAACCACTCGTCCAACGAGGAACTTTCAGCGACCCAAAATATGCGGAGGTAAACATTGGGTCAGATTTGAAGTAAAGAGAGTCCTGGCGTTCTGTGGGAAGCTCTTCCGTGTACCTATTATGAACTCGTTAGCTGTAACTGCCCATTGTATAATATTCAGTTTTATTGCTTACCTTGTATAAAGGTACGTACAAGGAGTTGAAGCCATATACTATCTAGAAACGGTTCAAAATAGTTTTTAACTTTGCTCTAGAAAATAAGCCTACTCGTGTATGAGTCATATATTATTATACCTGATAATAATCATGGTTATCAGTGAAGGACACTCGCCATCTGAAATCTTCATTTGAGAAAGATTGGGGTTTTTATCTTTCATTTATGCTACCTTGGGTATTAATTCTACACTTTATCCAGAGAAAGTAATCATAAAAATATATACGATAAGACAAAAATCTATAATGTTGTCATAAAAAACTTATTGCTATCAGCTAAACATGTAAACACTCATATATAGATAATCATCAATAAGCAAGTTTGAAAATAATAAAGAAAAATTCAAAATATAGCTGAAAGAACAGGGCCATTTCGTTTCACCAAAAAAAGGACTAAGGCCTTAATTTAAAAGATTCAAAGCTATCCAAATTAGCAATCTTATAAATGCTTTAAATTAACAATATCAACAAACTGAGTAAAGAGAATATTTAGCTGTATGTACTGAACCCCACTACTGTCATGAATTTACAATCGGTTGACAAGAGACAGTGTAACGCCTTTATATTTCATTCGCAAATATAGCCTTATCTTGTAATCGTTATAAAATCAGCTTTAAATGTATTTGAGAGAAGTGGCTTACAAAGGGTATATTTTTAGGTTTAACAAATGTGTTTACATTTTTCAAGAAGTTTACCTACCTGTTTACGTTTAAGTAAACACAATGTTCATAATTTTCAAAACAAGTAAATGACGTCCACCTGAAAAGAATAGGAATTTTGCATATATTACGATTTATGTTCTCATAAAATGTATTCAATCACCTGAATATGACAAAGCTCTGTATTTTCTCTCCAAATATTAATTCATTAGCATTAATACCTATGAAGGC
>NC_087212.1:34723323-34758323 GCF_015104395.2 Macrobrachium nipponense
ACAAATGCAGATTCGTAAGAAAGCAAGCTCGCTGTTATTTCTCTTCATAACGTTTATATTCCTTGACTCTCTCTCTCTCTCTCTCTCTCTCTCTCTCTCTCTCTCTCTCTCTCTCAGCTAAGTAGCTTTCAAAAGCCCCACCTCCCCCTTTCTCTTCTTAGTCGCTTTCAAATAAGCCCCCCACCTACCCCCGCCCTCTCTCTCTCTCTCTCTCTCTCTGTCGCAAAACGACGTTGCTTCCAGATGGCCCTAAGTGCCATTTGGCTTTATAGCTCCTTTCCAATTAATCCCTGTTGCTTCTCGAACCATAATTAACCTAATGGCTCTAGATATAACAACAACAGAGGCTGACGTCATTAGGGACGGATGAGAAGGAATGAAGAATAATGTCGGGTGGGGGGTGGGAGTTAAAAAATAAATAGGGAAGGGGGAGGTAATATCAAGGAAGCCTCATGAAAATGGAAAGAGAACTAGACAGGCTCGTTAGACAGCCTGACTAGAATGAGGAATAAAGACGGGAGAAGGTTCGCATACAGACAAGGATGACTTAGAAGAGGTTGGCGAAAGGGAAAAATTCCTTCCGAACTGATAAAGAAAGGAATAGTGTTTGCAGACAACCAAGAGTACGAAAGATGGGTCAATATGATAAAAGGAGTAATAAAAGGCAAGAGACGAACTTACTAACAGACAGTCGAGCATAAACAAAGGTGGAAATTAAATATTCCGTATAGGAGACAATTACCCACACACAAATGGAAACAATGCCAAAAATAACAAAACCACGTGGCATAAATACAGACATGCTTACAGACAGCTAAAACGACAGCTAGAAAGGAATGGATCTGTGAAGAGAGGAAGACAGATAACTAAAGAAAGGAACAGCGCTTGCAGACAGGCAATAGTAAAAAAAAAAAAAAAAGATGAGGCAATGCGAAATCCTATGTCTAATAAGTATGGGAAGGGTTAATGAAATGTGAGACAGACATGCGTACAGACAACACGGACAGCTAGAATGGAAAGAAACTGTGAAGAGAAACAGAAAGGCAGAGAGGAAAACCAAATGATACAGAACACGAACATAATTATGACAAAAATAAAAACACGATTTAACATATACATCAAATTTCAAAATACAATACAACTTCCCGAGACACGACGCGGAAACAGCAGCACAAACAAACAGAAGAAGAAGAAGAAAGGAACAGAGTCAGAGGGGAAGGAAAGAGAAGGGGGGGGGGGGGGGGGGGGGGGTGGGGGGGGGGGGGACAGGCAGACAGACAGACTCCGAGAGCACTAATGGCAAATTAACGCAGTGCATTTCCATCGCAGCAACTTCAAATGAAAGGTATCGGTGCCAAATTTGCATTAATATGGATTTCTATCTCGGAACTCCTCCGCTAAAGCAGCCCGGGACCCTTTGATCCAATTCCCACGTCGGGGAGTCTCGCGAAAATAGGAAGGAATCGTGGGGGAAGAGGGAGGGAGGGAGGGTGGTGAGATGGAGGGTGTAGGGAGGGAGCCGAGTGACGCAGATGGTGAAGAGAACCAAAAGGATTTTACAAATTTGGAAATGGCATAACTATGATACACAAGAGACTTATTCATTCTTTTAGTGGACAAAATAATGGTCATCAGTAATAATAAAACAAAAACAATTCTAACCTCTTAATGAAATTGCACTTATTCACACTAAGGGAACAAACAACCCTTTAAAACCACACTAAATAAAATCTACGTTGCATACTGAAATGCTATCCAAAATTAACCATTCCACATATAAACGAAAAGTGGAAGAGACAAAATCTCTAATAATAATATTCACATGCTAATCATATACATACTTTTTCGTATGACCTCAAGTACATAAATGAGAAAGACCAAGGGCAAAGAAATTTTCCGATACTTGACTACAAAGAAATAAAAAGACAAAATACGCAATGAAGAATGCATATACATATGCATTCATATGAGTACAAGTGGAAACGTCTCAGTCATGACGCTTCGAACCGTCTATTTTGAAACTAATGATTTGACTAAATTTAGGCTTCCAAGCCTAGCACTGGGGTACTCTAGGCCAATAGGCGGCAAAGAGTGAGAAAAGAAAGCGTTGGAGTGGTTGGGCAGCAAGGTAAGATCGGAAAAATAAAGGAGAGGAAGAACAACGATCTAAAGGTGGAACTGGGAGAAAAGCTAACAGTTGCACAACGAGGTTAAACGGCAGATTTGAAGAAAGGACCCTAAAATAAAGGCGCAATGAAAGGCTAAAGAGTGGATGCAGCTAGGGACAGAAGGGAGGTTGTAAACACCCTTCAGTAATAATTACAGTTGCACCATGTGAGCTGCATTGACGGCTCTAACCCCCTACAGAGTCAAAGTAATGATGAATAATGTTATTACTCGGACTTCCAACATAGGGAAAAATATGTTAGTTTCTATTTATACAAAAATTATACATAAAAATTCATTTGTTTTTTAAACAAATCTTTAAATGTACAGAGAAAACCATATATGTGCACCCATTAATACCTCGTCAAAAATTCCTTTTCGACAATAACCGTAGAGATTAATCTCGTTACCAAACCGGCGGGGGGAAAAAAAAGACGAAAAAGGACAAAACCCAAACGGCAGAAAAATCCTGAAAAGATTTTTTTTCTGTCGTGAGTTCAAATGGGGGTTCTTTAATTAATCCCTTTAATGCCATTTCAAGATGAAGAGGGGGAACGTGAGAGGCATGAGCGAGGGGAGACGGCTGCGAAAACAAATGAAAATGGGAGGAAGGGGCAAATGAAAGAATGTAAAAGTAAGGTAAGAGATCATTTCCGGAGATTACCTTCGTTGGAAAAACCTCACATAATGCTTGAATTTTGTTCCGTGTTTTAATTGCTTCATCCTCTTGCAGCGAGGAATAGTGTCTGTATTTAAATGTAATAAAAGAAAATCCGTATTAGAGATCCCAAAGATCATTGCTAGGAATTTGCATATTTTTTTATTAATTTACCTTAATATTTAAAATATGAATGATTCCAGTTTCCTCTTACGTTCTACTCTGAAAAATTAAGAAAATGAATGATTCTTAATTTCACGACACATCCTAACATGTTTACCATTCATTTTTCAAACAATCATTCAGTCATTCAGTCCATCATTCATTTTAAATTGTTAAATATATGGTGAGAGGCATTTAATCAATCAACAATTTATTCAACAACATTTCCAACTACTCAATCATAAAATCGCTTACGGAATGAGTAACTAATGAACCAACTTGCCACTCCAGTCACCTGTTCAGTTACCAGTAATTCACTCCAACGAGCAACCAAAAAACAAATGTGTACAAAATCAACCAAAAATCATTCTTAATCAGTTGAAACCAACTCTCATTCACTTGGCTCATTCCAAGCAGGAGTTCCTAACCTGGTAATCGCGAGCACCTCTGTGGTCGCTGATGGTCTGCCAGTGCTCTTTCGAAGTTGTTAAAATCGTACTCGCGAGCACCAAATCTTCGTAGGCCTAACTGTCGAATTTAAAATAACCTTCCGCATTTTTCGTTATACATATATATACATATATAAGTAGAGGAAAAGACCCCATATAGACTCCACTTTTCTAGCCCCGCCCCCCGCCCCCCACCCCCCCCCAACCCCCCCCCCAAGGGCGTGGCTACCCCCCTCCCCCCTCCTGATTGGCTCATGTACGTACGTGAGGCCTAAAAAGGGCGGGGCAAACCCCCAAAACAAAAGGGGCCCCAAAAGGGGGCGTGGCCACCCTGACCCATATAGACTCCACTTGTCTGGGGGTGTGGCCACCCTGACCCCAGGGGGGGATAGACTCCACTATTCTGTCGTGTCCCACTCCACTAATTCTGGGGGGCTTGGCCACCCCTGACCCCAAATTGACTCCATTTGTATTATAACGCTCATGTACGTACATGAGCTCATTAATTGACTCCATATGTATGATAAGTTCATGTACGTACATGAGCTCATAATTTGACTCCATTTGTCTTACAAGCTCATGTACGTACATGATCTTCATATTAGGGGGGCGTGGCCTCCCCTAACCCCAAATCGACTCCACTTTTCTACCCCTGTGACGTCACATAACTATAAGGGAATAAAACCATCCTTTCAACCCTCCACTATTCTGGGGGGCGTGGCCACCCCTGACCCCAAATTGACTCCATTTGTATTATAAGCTCATGTACGTACATGAGCTCTATTAAAGACTCCCATAATGTATGATAAGTTCATGTACGTACATGAGCTCATAATTGACTCCATTTGTCTTACAAGCTCATGTACGTACATGAGCTCATATTAGGGGGGCGTGGCCTCCCCTAACCCCAAATCGACTCCACTTTTCTACCCCGCTACCCCTGTGACGTCACATAACTATAAGGGATAAAACCATCCTTTCAACCCTCCACTATTCTGGGGGGCGTGGACACCCCTGACCCCAACATAATTGACTCCATTTGTCTACTCCACCTTTCCTACCCCCTGTGACGTCACGTAACTCTCCGGGAATAAAAACCAACATTTCAACCCCACACCCCAAATTGACTCCACTATTCTACCCTGTGACGTCACGTAACTCTCTGGGAATAAAACCATTCTTTCAACCCCTGACCCCAAATTGACTCCACCTTTCCTACCCCCTGTGACGTCACGTAACTCTCTGGGTAATAAAAACCAATTCATTTCAACCCCTCACCCAAATTGACTCCACCTTTCCTACCCCCACTGTGACGTCACGTAACCTCGGTAATAAAAACCAACATTCTCCAACCCTCAACCCCAAATTGAACTGGGCCACCTATTCTAACCACCTTTGTGACGTCACCGTAACTCTCCTGGGAATAAAAACCATTCTTTCAACCCCCGACCCCAAATTGACTCCACCTTCCTACCCCCTGTGCGTCACGTACTCTCCGGTAATAAAAACCAACATTTCAACCCCTCACCCCAAATTGACTTCCCACTATTCTACCACTGTACGTCACGTAACTCTCTGGAATAAAACCATTCTTTCAACCCCCACCCCACCCCAAATTGACTCCACTTTCCTACCCCCTGTGACGTCACGTAACTCTCCGGGAATAAAAAAACCAACATTTCCACCCCTCACCCCCAAATGACTCCACTATTCTACCACTGTGACGTCACGTAACTCTCTGGGAATAAAACCATTCTTTATCCCACCCCAATTGACCTCCACCTTTCCTACCCCCTGTGACGTCACGTAACCTCTCCGGGAATAAAACAACATTTCAACCCCTCACCCCAAATTGACTCCACTATTCTACCCCTGTGACGTCACATAACTCTCTGGGAATAAAACCATTCTTTCAACCCCTGACCCCAAATTGACTCCACCTTTTCCTACCCCCTGTGATGTCACTAAACTCTCAGGGATAAAAACCCAACATTTCAACCCCCACCCCAAATTGACTCCACTTTTCTACCCCTGTGATGTCACGTAAACTCTACGGAAAAATAAAACTTGACCCCACCCTGACCCCAAATAGACTCAGTTCACTGTTTTTTTTGCGACTCATGTCCCCTTTAATTGTTTTCAAAGTAACCGGGACGTTTACCTCATCCTCCTCCTATAAAATCTCTAAATTTATATATGCACATTGCGAATATCTCTCTCTCTCCCTCCCTCCCTCCCTCCTTCCCTTCCCTCCCTCCCTCTCCCTCCCTCCTCTCTCTCAGCCGTTACATTTTGTTTTATATATATATATATATTATATATATATATATTATACACAGCTGTTTAGATATTCAGAGTATCATGATAAAAGGATATTTGGCGACTGACTTCATCCACATGTGATATCTCCCCCAATAAACCATATCAGAGTCCAATGTTATCTGATGATGAATCACGCACACACACACACACACACACACATATGAAGAAACGAGACCTTATCGCCATATTTGCCCAGCTGACTTCACGCCAACGTGAAATTTTATTTTTCATAGAATTTGAGTCATAATCTAGGTGGCGAACACAAGGACAAAGGTACACATTTCAATTTTGTTTATTTATTATACAGAGTTTTGAAAGAGGTTGAAAAATCAAATTACAGACGGAATTGTTATTTTATATTTATAACCAATCCTAAATACAGGGGAATGAATTAATATTCCATACAAATACTACATTAGAAAAAAAACTGTACACACGAAGCGCATAATATGCGCATTCGCTTTTCAAAAAAACAATACTTCAACGAAACATACTACGGCTACTATATATTTTCTAACCTGTTCCTTGACATCACAGCCCTTAGTATATACCACAAACATCTTCTCCAGCACTTTCCCGACCGTGTATCGAAGACGACGACGTTTCATCTAACACCTCAAAGCTTTTAAAATTTAGCTAACAAGTTTTTCACTAACTTGTGCGAGAGTTGATGAAGCCATGGCGAGAGTTCAACGTCTTGATGTGACAATCCTTCAAGTCATCCACACATGACTCATTTTATCAAAATCAGTATCACGTGACTAAACAGCTCCGATATCATTGTTCCTAAAATGTTAATAAGCCACCCACACACTCGCCATCTTGTTTTTCGCATGTCCCGCCCTCACCTTCCCACTCCTCCTCCTCCTCCTCCTCTTCCCCTCCCCCTCCTCCTCCCTTTTTCCCCATATTTCGCCACGTTTCGATTTGCTTTTTAATGGCTATATTCCTTACATCCAATCTTTAACCCCCGCCATTTCAATGAAGTAGCGATAATTCGAAATATTATCAACGTGGGTTTTTTTTATTCCCTTGAAATTCTCGAGCTATATCTAAAATATTAACCTGCGAGCGGATGAGGTTAAATCTCCTTCTTCATTCCATTCAAACCGTGTTAGAATCTTGTAAGTGGCTTAACAAAAGCCGTAACGTATGACTTTTGGGGTTCTTTAAAAAATATTGGAATAATACCTGTTAAATCGGGATTGCTCTTTTTGCGAGTCATGGTCCCCTTTAATTGTTTTTGTTTTCAATGTAATGGGGGCGTTTACCACCTCCTCCCCTCCAGTCACTGCACCTACATTTTCTATAGGAGGGGGAGGAGGAGGAGGAGGAGGTCCCGTGAACGATATAGCCGGCATAGGTGGTTTTTGGATGTTAAGGGAGACGTGTCGCTACTACTAACAGCTGCCGTATCCAACTTGCCAGTACCCTCTAGGTTATTAATATCACCATCACAAACCTCTTTTCTATTCATTAACCTCTCATAGGTAATGGCAGGGATAACGTAAAACTCCTTCATTTTCAATTAAAAAGACTCCCTACCAAACTCGCAGCAATAGGCAATAAAAACCGATAGAATAGCCCCCCTTTACGACTTTTCAGTATATTTTTACTTCTTAGATATGGACGTTGTTTTCAAGGACACAAGATGAATTTTCTCGTCTACAATTTCTTTAAGTGTTTAATAAAACTTCTTATCTTGAGTTAGATTACCACAAGAAAATTTCTAAAAATTTCCGAGAGAGTAGACACCAAACCACCGTTTAAGATGAAATAACTTTACTTCTTTCACTGGGTGATAAACCAGAGATGAATAAAATAAAGTTTTTATTTTTACGTATTAAAGGTTGCTTACGGTTCATATCCGTACAATTTGAGACTCATCAACCCAGGAATTGAATTGACTCGGATAACCTTTCAATGAACGTAATATTGAGTTTTATTATCTTTCCTCCTCCTTCCCGAATAGTGGATATCATACGTTTCTGGTAGATTTGTGCGAATTAATTCTTCACGATAAAATACGCCCTTTATTTCTTCACCCGCTAAATCTTCCAAGAAGTATACGACCGGATTTTGCCTTGTATCCACTTTTCGGATTTTAAAAATTTCCAGAGTATTTTGAATTGTATATCCCCTCCTAAAAATTGCGTTGCGACGCTCATCGGCAATACGTACAACGTCTCCAACATTCAAGAGCGAAATGGCGGGAGGATTAACGAGAACAGCCTTTTTAACAAATGCTCGAGAATTGACGTTCAATGTCATCTCTATCCGTTAATGCGTGAACCTCTTGCGGGGTGCGACCCAAACTTCTATGGGGGGTATGATTATAATCTGAACAATGTCGCGCAAGACGTTAATGTATTTTAAGGTATTCTTATGTGTGAGATATCTATATATACGACCCTTAATAGTCCTTATGACTCTTTCAGCTATAGAGGATTTTATCTCTCGAATAAACGCTATATTAATTTTTATATTTTTACTATCTAGATATTCCCTGACGTGGTTGTTATAATATTCCATACCCCTCATCGCTATTCAAACGTGAAATTCCCCAAAAATTCGGTAGATTCGATAACCTTCTTCAAAGCGCGACGCATAGTAACACCATCCTTCTTTTTCAAGGGAACAATTTGTAGATATCTGAAAACACGTCAATAAAGACTAGCAAATATTTAAACCCATTATTATACCGAGCTAATTTGGACATATCAGCTAAATCGGTGCTCGCTATTACTCTCGGTTTGGGTGATATGATTTTTCTTCTGGGGAATTTTTTCGAGTGACTTTATGCAGTGTGTAAGACTTTTGCCCACGTAAGAATTCTTTAACATTTTCACGAGTAATTTGGCTATTCAGATTTTTCGCTACTCTGAATAAAGAGTCCACCCCGCTGAAACTACCACACCCCGTGCATCTCCGTACAAAGTTTTTAGCAGTTTTTATCCGTTCTTTATCCATATTGTAAGCTATTTGATATTCCGTTTCACCCAGAATATTAGTTCGGAGCTGTAACAGTTCAGGTGTTGACGGAGCGAAGTCTACTAACTAAACAACCGTAGCGGTTACATGATAGGGCCTTTTTATTATATGTCTGAAAAGGTGCTGAAGCTTTTGACGGCCGAATAACTGCCGACCTAAAGTTTCATTTGACTAAAATCAACGATTTTTCATTAGAATATAATGTGAGCAATTCAAGCTTATACTTCTACTAAACTTGCCCGAATGAAACTATTCTGCGTTATGAATATAACTGAAATAGATGAATGACGTCCCGCTGTGAAGGCGTTGGTGACAAAGTTTATTATCACTGGCCTCAAGGAAGCAATCATTCGAGTATGAATAATAGCCTTTATTAACCCCCGTCTGCCCCTTTTCAGTGTAATCAAAGGGATTTAAAATTTCTTTGGATACTTTAAATTTTGGGACCTATTGAGGGATGCGTTTTCGAGGGGGTGTTCAGATACCCGCAATATAAAATGTATGGAAATGCGTTTCATAGAGTTCAATGATTTTTTGACATAGGACTGGACTTGCCACTGTTACTAAACCCACCGCGATGATAATACGAGCGGGATTAGCGAACGGGTCCTAACAACTGCCCAGAAGGGACCTGTCGCGCCATGATTGTTTAGCGCGTTTAAGACTATAGTTGTGTACTTTACGCGCTCCTTTTTATATACAACCCTTAATAATAATTAGGGTGAATGGAAGTTGACGGCAATAATATTTGTTTTAATTGTCCATAATGAAATACATAGACGTTTTCCTCCTACAATATAAAAATAGAACGTAAAGTAAAAAATGCAAACTATAATAAAAAATTAAATATAATAATTCAAAATATAAAAAACTAACTGTGTATATGATTATAATAATAAAAATATTATTATATACAATATAATATATTAAAATATATGAATATAAGATAAAATATATAGTAAAATATACAAACTATGACACCCTGGTCAAGGTGTATACGCCCCCGTTTAACTGGAGGAGAGGTTGTTTGAAACCAGTTTCCCGTCGAGAGAAGTCAAAGACGTCGAAGAGAGAGAGGAATTAACATTGTATATTTTACTATTCTCTCTTCGACGTTTTGAACATCCTTTCACCCGTGGGAAATGACGTGATGGATGTAGGGTCGGAGGAATAGGAGGAGTAGGAATTCTCGAGGTGCTAGGAGCGGGAATATTTAAAATTGGAGAGATTGCCGCAACTACCGGCGGCCACCACCACTACCCTCTCTAGATCCTCCTCCTCCTCCCCCCTCCCCCTCCCTCCCCCTCCCCCTCCTCCTCCGCTATACCCTCTTCCACCCCAATGTCTGGATGTCCATACGCCAACGATTTATAAGGTGTCACATAATCTCTTGTCCTCTAAAGGACAGAGAGATACCTTTCGCTGGCTCGTATGACACATCGTGCCTCCTACTCTTTGCAAATTGTGCACACGAGTATAAGTAATTCTCATTCTTTTCGATTACAGCTCGATACTGGTCATGTGGAATGTCTTTTGCCGGCATCTTTGTACACCTTTCAAGGTGTTACTACGACTAGTTTCCGTCAGATACGAATAAACTTTAGGTTTAACGCCGATAAATTCCCTCATGAGTTCAGCCCCCGTTTCAACCTTCACTAACCCGAGTTCCCCCATTACGTGACTCATCATACAATTCGTGAGTTTTGGGGAAATTACTCAAATCCATGTAGGGTTTGAGCACACCCTTCAGTTCCCGATTGAGGTTATCAGTCACCAGGGAAAAGATCAAGCTGTCAGTGTCTGTATAAAGGAGCTGAACTCGGTGTCCATACTGCTTTCGAAGAACGTCGTAATAGAACCGATACAATCATATCCTTCGCCATGTCTAGTATACTGAAACCGATATAAATCGGGGATTCAGCCATAACAGACTCTTTGCAATGGTTTACAATGTACCTGTCGTTACCCAGTTTTTCCAAAGACTTGTACGTGTGTTTGGACACATTCCTGAGAAGAGAGGCTTCATCAGTGGTGACGACAGTTCGGGTAGAATAATTCAATGAATTTTTAATAGTGACACCGAAAAGACCATTCATTATGATTTTGATGGTGTTCCTCTTGTCCGGATCGGTCTCTTTAGCACGCCTTTCGGCATTCTCCAGAATATATTCCCTCAAATAAAAATCCTGTTTGAATTTGACACTTTCCTTATTACATTCAACTTCGAGACCGAGCCTTATCAACGTTTGTAATAACGGAAGACAGATCAAGTGATTACGCATGGGTAAATGCGTACCCGTCAACTTAACATTTTTCTTGGGTAGCTTCACCTTGAACTTATTCATTAGGTTTTTTTTATACTATGGGCGATAGATCCTGGGTGAGTCACATTCATTGTGATGAATGGCGAGAGGGAGATCGTCCGTCTGTAGAGCAACATCCCGTCTAACTGGTTTGGTATCGAGCAGTATAAAATAACCGTATTCACCCTGTGAATCAATGGCGGTAATATCGCTAGCGACAAAACTTTCTAATTCGACAGGGGAAAGTTCAGTTATTTCACCCAAGGGCATTTTGTATTTACTCATGACTGTGGGATACAAACTGGTGAAGTCAACGTATAATATGTACGATTGAGGATCACCCACCCTAAAACTGGGATTTAACTCTGGATTATTAGCTACGCATTGCCTTCGAACTAGACTACAAAAACCGCCGCGGATGTTTTTACAAATTAATTGATAGAGTTCACCATTCGAAATGAGGGGGAGACGAATTTAGAGGAATATAGGAAAGCATCGAGTGAGAGAGAGGTAGAAGTCAGGTAACGGGCAGGGTCTAGTCCGGAATTGCACCATGGCAGCCTTCCTCCAAGCTAAATAAACGCTCCGCTAATAATCCCACATCCATTAACAAAATACAAAACGGTATAAATCTAGAAGATTGGTGCAATTAGCGGCGTTCCAAACCTTGACCACGTGTGCATAGCCCCCGCTGGAAAGGGTTTCTCCCGTAAGTTACGAATCGAAACACTCTCGAGAAGGGATGCCGGGCTTTCGCAGGATATTGAAGCCCGTCACATAATCATAAGGGTAGTACTGTTTACCCGTACCCAAAACTAAATCGAGACAATCCCGAGAATACTGGGTTAACAACTGACGTGCGATTTCGAGGGAACCTTTCTGTTTGATATGACTCGAGGCGAGACTAGAAAGGGTCCCCCTAATCACGTTGTTGCTATCCACGAATCTCAGATTGCCCGATCTGGCCGAGTAAAATTTACTACCCTCGCGTTTCAGAATTTCAAAATCATGCTGAGCCCCCGCCTCTTTCAAAGACCAGGGCGATGTCATATGACAAATTGTGTACGAACACTGTTAAAGTTGGCTCCTTAAATTGCATATTCAAATTACACTGTTGACACAGTGTACACACAAAGTTGTCCCGTGCCACAAAATGAGCGTGATGTCGCATTTTCGTGACTCCAGCCTTGAATTCGACGTTACATCCTCCGCATGAGTGCCGCGCTTCAACTTACGGGCGGATTCAGGACTCATATGTAAAGGATACGCACGCATTTGTTCACGCAATAACGCCCCAGTCCCGTTCATGTTCTGCAAACAATCATCAACGCATTTCTCTCTTTCGTGACTTAGTCTATGGGTACAATATTCCCCCGTTCTACCGTCAACGATCACGTAGCAGTAAGCGAAAGCTTTCTGTCGAGATACTATTCTCGGATCGTCTTCTCCGTTCTTCGGTTGAATATAATACGCCTCAAAATCCAGGAAAAGCCATGTGCAGATTGGCAGCAGAGCTTTAACTTTAGTAAACTGTTTAAATTGGGCCGGGTTAAACAGTGGTTCGAGCAGTACAGGCCTGTGTGGCGCCTCACGGATGGTGGAACTATTAAACAAAGTCAAACAATTGTAACACATACCACCCGCGTGCTCAATCCCCCGCCCAGCCCCTGCTTGAATCCGTGTCGGAACTTCTTCACGAATGCCAACATATCTTTAATCAATGCGACGTGGTCGTCAGTGATTAATAACAACGTGACCAAATGAGGGCTTTGGGGGTTACCACCTTTCCTCGCTAGATGTACCGTCCAATGTTTTTTCCGCTGTTTTCCCCATGAATAATTCACATAATTTATACAGATATATGTTGAGGTTATTCCCCTTTTCTAATGTTTTGAAAGAGTCATGGGTCAACGGCATATCTGGCGAGTGTTTGATATTAAATTGTCCCCTCCCCAATCCATCCTCCTCATTAAGACACGAGGGAGGTTGTAATACGTGTGGGAGGGTTATCTCGCAGTACAACGTACGCTTCTAACGCTGTAACGACACAGTTGTACCCGGACTGAATATTGATAACCTGATCACTACCGCGGACTCCTTGGGATACACCTGGAAGTTATTAACCCTTAAACGCCGGAGCGGTAAATAAAAAAAATGACTCCCGTATGCCGGAGGGGTTTTGAGAGTGAGCGCGTAAGCGGAAAAAATATTTTTTTCAAAAAATCACAGCGCGCTTAGTTTTCAAGATTAAGAGTTCATTTTTGGCTCCTTTTTTTGTCATTGCTTGAAGTTTAGTATGCAACCATCAGAAATGAAAAAAATTATCATTATCATATATAAATAATGCGATATCTGATAGCGCAAAAACGAAATTTCATATATAAATTGTATTCAAATCGCGCTGTGCGCAAAACGGTTGAAGGTAACAAGTTACTTTTTTTTCGTTGTAATGTGCACTAAATTGCGATCATTTTGATATATAACACATTGTAAAACGATAAAAGCAACACAGAGAAAATATTATCACAAAATAATGCATGAATTCGTAACGCGCTTACGTAAACACATATTTTTTTCAAAAATTCACCATAAATCTAAATATTGTCCTAGAGACTTCCAATATGTTTCAGAATGAAGACAAATGATTGAATATTACTATACTGTAAGAATATTAGCTTACAAATGCAGTTTTCGACCATATCTGACGAGCTAAAGTTGACCGAGAATGTCGAATTTTTTATATATATATTTTTTTATATGCAATTATTTCGGAAATAAGAAAAGCTACAACTTTCAAATATTTTTCGTTTTATTTTACATGAAATTGCGCACATTTTCATATATAAAACTCTATGAAATGCCTAATATGAACGGAGCAAATATTCCGAGAATGGGACTTACGCATTTCGGAGATTTGTGGCGGAGAATCCGCGCGCGGAGGGAAGGAAAGTTTTTTTTAAAAATTCACCATAAATTTAAATATTGTGCTAGAGACTTCGAATTGTTTCACGATGAGATAAATGACTGAATATTACTAGACTGTAAGAGTTTTATCTTTACAATTGCGTTTTTCGACCATTTCGGTAGAGTCAAATTTGACCGAACGTGGTTTTTTTTCTATTTATCGTGATTTATATGCAAATATTTCGAAAATGAGAATACGCTACAACCTTCAACTATTTATTGTTGTATTATACATGAAATTGCGCACATTTTCATATATGAAAACGATTTGTAACGGCTAATTTAAAATGGTGCAAACATTACCACAATCGCACGTATGATTTTTCGGAAGAGTTACCGCGCGGACAAAGAAAGAAAATTTTATTTTTTTCATAAATTCACCATAAATCGAAATATTGTGCTAGAGACTTCCAATTTGTTGCAAAATGAAGGCAAATGCTTGAATATTACTAGAATATAGGCGTTTTAGCTTACAATTGCGTTTTTCGACCATTTCGGTAGAATCAAAATTGACCGAAGGTTGAAAATTTGTCACTTATCATTTTTCATATGAAAATATTTCAAAATTGATAAAAGCTACAACCATGGGTTGTTTTTAGTTGTATTGTGCATGAAATTTGCGCACATTTTCATATATAAAACTTTATGTAACGGCTAATTTAAAATGGTGCAAACATTACCACAATCGCATGATGATTATTTTCGGAAGAGTTACCGCGCGGACGTAAGGAAAAAGTTTTTTCATAAATTCACCATAAATCGAAATATTGTGCTAGAGACTTCCAATTAGTTGCAAAATTAAGTAAATGATTGATATTACTAAAAATATAAGAGTTTTAGCTTACAATTTGCGTTTTTTTTCGACCATTTCGGTAGAGTCAAAGTTGACCGAAGGTTGAAATTTTGGCACTTATCGTTATTTATATGAAGTATCTTAAAACTGATAAAGCTACAATCATGAGTATTTTTTTTGTTGTATTCTACATAAAATGCGCACATTTTCATATATAAATACTCTATGTAACGGCTATTTAAAATGGTACAAAAATTATGTCAAAGTGACGAAATAATTTCAGAGATGTGTCACAGATACTTTTAGTGCGGCAAGAAAGAAATTCGCCGCTTGCGCGCCTGCGTAACGATTGTAAACAAAACAACACCTTGATCCGTGAACTCCCAGCATCCCCCAAGGCGCGTGATTCAAGAGTTTTCGGCTGGTAGGCCTAAAAGTATTTTTTCCGCGAATTTTTAAAAAAACTTTTGTATGTCGACGTAAAATACGTCCAGGTCGGCACCCGAGAGGACAAAAAATGTCGACGTAAAATACGTCCAGTCGGCGTTTAAGGGTTAATATTCACTAACTCACGCCGCGTGATATGAAGTTCAACCCTATCTAGCGAGGTCATACACCAAACCCGAACCCTCAGTACGGTTGAGTCTTTCTTCCAAGTTATTAGCTATAAACAATCATAGCCTCCTCCAGGGAGTCATAGATCGAGTCAATCGTAGTGAGGGTGGGTGGAGTACATACATAGAAAGCACTTTTTTTTTCATTCATGTCGCCTAGCATCCTCACGCTGGTGATAATAACGCACAAGTATAGCATAGCCGATCGAATACCTCTTTCGAGGGGAAGTTACTGTGCACATCTTCGCGTAATCGGGTTTATGCTACTACTACTTAACTTCATTGCCACGTCAATGTGTGACCCTACTGCAGCCGCATAATGAATGGTACTCACTACCTTATTACCCTCCGTTCTTTGCCCTCGTGAGTGAAGATCCCCATTCTGGTTCCTACACCTCCACCAACAGCGCGATGCTTCATTATTATTATTACTCCCCATCAAATCTTCATCTAATGGAAGTCTTCAGCGAAGGGATCTGTAAAGATAATTTTAAATAAGCACCGGAGTGAACGTGTATTATAATAATAATAATAATAATAATAACTGCAAAAACTGCAATAATAGTAATAATAATAATAATAATAATAATAATAATAATAATAATATTTTACCTGGATCGGAGGTGGTGAGGATGATTCATCATGGCGGTTAGAGGCTTGGACATTTTCTTGAATGACGTGACAATCTGTGTGATAACAAATTCATGAATAAGGTGTGACATAACATGAACGTGGAGGTTTTTGTTTTTATGTACATATATTATAAACCCGATGCCCATTGTTAGTCATACAGTCTACATTCAACATGTGTAGCGATCACATCATATACGTGAATAGCAATGCATGTATAGGTACATTTCCAGAAAATCGGGCGTGTAAATTTACCAATAGGTTAGCCGTCCCTATATCATTACCGAAAGGAGTGGAATATGAAGTGGGGCTAGTGGGAGTCATTCTCGCCCGAAATTATATTAACGCTATTAAACCAGGAGACGTTGATTTTACTATTCAATTTAACGCGATCTATAATGAGTCAGATGGGAAACGCATTTACACGTATATTTTATAAGTCCATTTTGGGTTTGTTGGGTTGGTGGGTGGATATGAATGTCATGACTAGAGCGTTTAATACGGAAATTATTGAACAATTATCTGAATTTTACGGAGAACATATTCGCGGAGCTATCCGCAGGGATGGTTTATTCTCATGGAATGATGACACGAAGAGAATGAGCATTCCACATATCGATGCAGGAGCAGCCAAAGTTGATATGATTGATTCAATTACGATTAAACTCAGTGCTAAAGCAGCTAATATGTTTGGTTTCAATGAAAAAGTCAGGTATTTAATATACAGTTCGGTGCGTTGAGACCTCATCACAGTAGAAATATATTCCATCAAGGCGTTGAATACGTTTACCTGTATTCGGGTATCGTTCAACCTACCATCTTGGGTGATAAAATGGTTAATCTCTTAGACTGCTTCACGTTAGGATGTGCATGTGGTAAAGGTCCCGCATAATGCCATTTATAAACCTTTAAATACCATTGACGTATTGGATTACATTACTATCAATGTCTCGGATCAGAACGGTGAAGAAATGAATGTGTTACTGAAATGGGGTTCTATCATGCAGTCTGCATATAAGACCTAGATAAAACGCTATCGAACTTTTCTATAAATACCATATGTGACATATACCCGTCGTAGTATTAACCGACATGGCTGGTGAACACACCATATATTTGAGCAGCCTCGGCTGTTTAGACACGTATATCAAAAAAATACACCTTCGAAATTTGCCAATAGATTACCATACACCTATATTATTACCTAACTGGGGCGTTGGGAAATTCTGAAGTAGGTGGTTTAGCTTCGATCATGTTCCCGGGGATTGTTTATTACGCTATATTATCCAAAGATGATTTATTCACTCTCCGATTTATTACAGAGCGTCATAAACGGTGATAGGCATACATATTTGTATAGACCGAGAATAGCAATGTTAGCGGGGGATATGAAGAGACTCGTGAGCTCTTAATAAGGACGTGTATGATTACTTAAAAGTTATTACGGTGATAAATTTCATAAATTATTTTAATAGTAACGGTATATTTCATTGGGATGAAGATTTAAGAAGAATTACTATACCAGTATCAAGAGAGAGAAATTGAGAACGGGGGACGTTAAAAGTATATACGTCAAATTTAGCGGAAAAGCCGCGAAATTATTAGGTTTTCATATTAATACCGGTTATGAAATATATGGCGGGCGTGAACTGAATGAACACGTTTCCCTTGATTCTCTACCTGATAATTGTGGGGTAGATTATATATGTGTATACGATATAGTTCAACCGACGATTTTTGGCGGGAGACTAGTAAATATATTGGACTGTTTTTTTACTTTAGCAAGTGGTAGAGGAAAAGGAATACATAATACAGTCTACAAATTGTTGAACACGAACATCTGGATCAGATTTCTATTCTTATCACGGATACAAAAAATGGTCACCTTTTCATTTTCATTTCTAAAGTACTCGAGTGTTACTTGCCTGCTCCGTATAAAACCTAGAGGAAAATTAGATGAATAGGTGAGTATATAATTCGATGTTCACCCTTGGCATTCCTTATTCGTGATCGTAACACCCTCGAGTCAACTAGAACTTGCGAATCAAGCTCAACTTAAATTGTTTGGGAATAGTATAAACAGTAAAATGAGAGTGTTATTCGCGCCCCTCCTTCAGAGGCGGAAGGAATTTAAAAAACTATTTTTATCAGACCCCTTTATTAGGAGAGGAGCGGGGATTTGAGGATATTTCCGTTTTTCTATCCGGCCGCAGAGGGGAAGCGGTTTTTTCCGGCCGTAAGTGGTATTGCACGGAAAGTGCTTCCTTTTCTATTTAACGCCGCGAAACCTTCAGTTAATGAATTCGGTAGATCTGTGTTATCTGATATGGTAAACAGCGGTTTACCTTTAAAAGAATCCATAAAACGAAATGGTATAAGGGCCCTCAAAACTACCGGACAACGAATTTTAAGCGGTACTGGAAGGAGAAGGAGAACGAGACGGAAGAAAACAGTGAAACGTTTAGTTAGACGGTCGAGTGTGGGAGGAAAGAAAAAACGGAGGAAGAGGAAGGGCACACGAGTTAAATCTAGAGTAAATATATAAGGACGTGTACGATCTTTTGTAACTCATTCATCAATTGACAATTCGGTCGGGTACGCAACTCGTTTCTACCCGTTCATCTAAAATTATTTATAAAACACAAAATATGGCTAGCGTAGTTCCTAACATACCCGGAAACTGGTAATCAAGTTCCTGTTTCATTCAATCGTATATTGCGGGTATATCAGAATGTTCCCGAATGTTAATAGACGGAGAATTATTGAAACTTCAATTAATTCAAAGGAAAGACTGGATTTTACACCTTGTAATATTTCCATAAATCAAGTTCTATCTGATAAATATATAGAATTTCGCATTAATGGGGTGGCAGGTTCTTTCTTAGATTTGTCAAGTATAGCTTTAGAATTATATATCTCAATTGATAGGGACGGAGTAGTGCAATTAGCGGATGATGTTCACGTGGCCGTCGTTTAATGGTATTAGTAATACATTATTTAAATCCGCTTCCGTTTTCTTGAATGAAAAGTTGGTGGAATCCTGTCCTGTATTTAACTATCAATCATATATAAAAATGTTGAAAATGATAAAACCCTCGGCATTACCTACCACCGGTCGGGGGGCGGGTTTTTATATGATGACTATCATGTAACACATGGGGTAACTCGGCAATTTTACTGCAATACTTCGGTCAAACCGGCAGGTGGGAGACGAAAGTTATGGGTGACATTAAAACGAGGGGCGTGCATACATATTTTTCCACTTCTTTTGGATATAGCGACTATAGACATGTATTTACTGGATTCAGTTGATTTGAGACTTAGGCTCGAATTAGCGAATAATAGCTGGTTTATGGGCGCCCACACAGACGGACATTTAAATGTGTTCAATGTAGAAAAGGCTAAATTATGGATCGATAGAGTTACCCCACATTATAACGCAATGTCGGCTTTAAATGAGGCGATAGCAGTTAATCCTATACAATATATTTGATAATACTTTATACAAGACATACGTTATTGGGCAAATGAAAATTCGATTTTAATTGATCAGCCTTTTAACAGTTGTATTACCCTGAAAAAAATCACATGGCCATGATTGATATGGAAACATTTTCAGTAATAACGCGGACCAATAGTCTATATTTTCAATCTTTCAATTTAAATAATATACATATTACCGTTAATTGGGAATACGGTATATAATATTTCAATGTAGTTTCCCTAATACCATCATGCAAATTATATCACGAGACGGCAGAAAAGTATAGGGGGTGGCGGTGATAATCTGATCATTTATTTGATAGTTTTAAAATGGTAGAGCTATTTACTGCTTTAATTTTGTGGTTGGAAGATGTTGAAGATTCCATGCCAGTGGAAATTTCGGCAAACCTGCGAATATCGATCAGGCTGGGTACGGCTACGCCTAGCCCTTGCATTATTTTACTTTTTGGGGATACCAAGGTATTTTAACGGTGGATGCGGATAGGGTTATTCAGTGTGATGTTAGGGGTTAAATGGAATGGATACAAAAGAAATTGCAAATAAGTTTAAAAGGTTCACTTCGGTGACGGGTTTAAATATTTAGGTGTGTTCGCTTCGGATGAAGTAGGATTATTGACATTGCCAGAAAGTAGAATTAAACCTTTAGTTTTTATATCTAATACATTATCTTCGTCTACTGATATAATATTGTTGGTCATTGGGTATGTTTTTACGAGGAAAAATCACCTAGAAATATAATCTTCTTTTTGATAGTTACGGTATAAATCCAAAAGTTTATTCGAATGACTTCTCTAAATTTATATATGCGCATCCCGAATATAACCTCTATCGCCTAATAAAACAAATACAACCTGATAAATCGTACAAGTGCGGTCTTTACGTTAGTTTTTTTGTTCATTGCGTGAGTCACCGGTGGTGTGAAAGCAGGTATTATCCTTAATTACAAAATGTATTCTCATTCACTCTGTTTGGGAGGTAATGATAAATGGATAACGGGATATTATTTAAATATTGAAAAAGTTTAAATGTTCACAATTGGAGGTCGGGGGTCAAACGTGCTATTACGTACAAGGAATGTCTCCGCATCTTGAACAACTAAGGTAAATGCATATTTTCTTTGATTTTTTTTATATTACTCCATTTATTTATTCCTATTAAAGGATATATTCTATATATGTATCATACACCTTCAATCACATAACTTTTTTACTTATTTCAGGATGAGCTGTGAGGATCATTCGCCCATGAACGTCGGTGTAATCTGCTAAGACGTCTTAGTCGTTTCCTCTTAAACGTTTTTCGGCATATTCAGGTTAAAATAAGGATACACGTGGAAGTTATATTGGGATGCGTGCTGAGACGGTCTGACAGCGATTAGTGTATTGAATGTAAACTCTTTATGTGGTCATAAATCCTTATGAATAATTATATAGGTGTTTTTTTACTATGCCCATAATGCATTTGAACGGAAAAACAGGGAAACGGAGAAAAAGAGTGCGTGTTTCTATGGAATCAGGAACTATTATTAATAAATATATAACACATACTGGTTTTTACATACCTTCAACGGGTTGTTCGTTTCCCTTCAGTAGTGGGTGTGGCGAAGTTGATCGGGGGTTGCACTGTTGTGGGCTGCCAGTGGTAGTTGTTGCATCTCCTGCTGCTACTTCTTCTTCTCCTGCTTTCATGGTCATGACCCGTTTTCACCTTCCTAATAAATGAGTTTGGGGCTCCAACACCATAATAGTAATGGTGTCTGACTTGAGTGGCTACTTCGTCGGCTGACAGTTCACTACTAGAGTATTTCCCATATCTGAAAGGGAGGAATAATGACTGTTTTATATATTCCGCTTCTTTCAACGGGTACATTATTTTATAAGAATATCTATTCCATATACAGATGAATCTTATTGCTGTTTTTAATATTTACTATACTCTATGTTCAAGTAAATGGAAAGTGTTTATATGCTACTTACTGAATAGTGACGGAGGGAAATGACGTTCGGTCAAGAGAAATACTTGTAGGGGACGGAGGGTTGGTGTGTTGCACTTACTCTATACACTTTGGGTAAGGAATAACATCAATTTTCCCTTGGTCGGTGTATTTATGGTGTACAGTTGGGGGAATAATAATCAGGTGTGACATATGATGTTTCGATGAGTATTGTATTCCAAAGATGAAGTTCACGCCTTGTAGCGATAGAATTTATCCCCATTGGAGGAAAGATGTGGTGGAAGTTTTTATATATGAGTCATATGTGTGTGTGTGTGTGTGTGTGTGTGTGTGTGTGTGTGTGTGTGTGTGTGTGTGTGTGTGGACGGCCTTTGTTGTGAGGAAATGATAAGGCTTGTTTATTCGTGTCTGCGAGAAAACATGACTGGAGTGATACTGATTTTGATAAAATGAGTCATGTGTGGATGACCTTTGGGGTGAGGGAATGATAGGAACTTGTTATTCATGTTATCTGAATCATTGCTGGGAGAGGCTTGATGCTTCGTCACAACAGGTTTGTAATCAGTGATTGTGATAAATGGGGTCTTGGGTAGCGGGGCTTTCGTAGTTCATTATCTCTTGAAGGATTGTCACATCAAGACGTGAACTCTCGCCATGGCTTCATCAGCTTCCTCTTGTAAGTTAGTTTTCGGGAACTTGTCCGAAAATAAGTTCAGGAAGAGGAATATGTGTCTAGTAGTGGCCACTAACTGTGTGACATGCAGGAATTACGGTGTGTGGCGGACGTCATTCGAGCTTATCCATATGCCGAAATTGGCAGGTTTTCGATATTCTCGCACTGGTGCATCATATGCCTGTCTTCGTGATAGGGGTATTGAAGGGTCCGCCATTGTGAAAAGACCTGAAAATATCACATCTTGGGAATGCGACGAAGAAGTTGATCTACCCACCATAGCTACCTTATTAACACAATACGGTATTGGTGCCCCCATTGAAGATAATGAATACGCGCAAAAGAGCGTGGCTTATTCCAAAGATGAAGATCACGCCGCATCGTTTGGGCAGAGATACCAAACAGATGAGGTTCAATCACTTTTTTTCTTCGGTCAAGAAATTGAAGGAAGAATTATTTAAATCATCGTATGACTATGCCAAATATGTTATCTTTCCCGCTGGCATCGGTCAGAGCGGACTGGTTAATACGACTTGGTTGAATCAATATTTACCTGTGTTAGCTACATTCAGTGATGAAATGAGCAAAATTGGTAAAATATGCTGCGTGGCTATAATGAAAAAGAATTTATCCCTGTTGGAGGAAAGGTGTGTGGAAGATTTATATATGAAAACTTGTTAGCTAAATTTAAAAGCTTTGAGGTGTTAGATGAAACGTCGTCGTCTTCGATACACGGTCGGGAAAGTGCTGGAGAAGATGTTTGTGGTATATACTAAGGGCTGTGATGTCAAGGAACAGGTTAGAAAATATATAGTAGCCGTAGTATGTTTCGTTGAAGTATTGTTTTTGAAAAAGCGAATGCGCATATTATCGCGTTCGTGTTTGTACAGTTTTTTTCTAATGTATGTATTTGTATGGAATATTAATTCATTCCCCTGTATTTAGGATTGGTTATAAATATAAAATAACAATTCCGTCTGTAATTTGATTTTTCAACCTCAACCTCTTTCAAACCTCGTATAATAAAATAAACAAAATTGAAATGTGTACCTTTGTCCTTGTGTTCGCCACCTAGATTATGACTCAAATTCTATGAAAAATAAAATTTCACGTTGGCGTGAAGTCAGCTGGGCAAATATGGCGATAAGGTCTCGTTTCTTCATATGTGTGTGTGTGTGTGTGTGCGTGATTCATCATCAGATAACATTGACTCTGATATGGTTATTGGGGGAGATATCACATGTGGATGAAGTCAGTCGCCAAATATCCTTTTATCATGATACTCTGAATATCTAAACAGCTGTGTATATATATATATATATATATAATATATATATATATATATATATATATATATATAAAACAAAATGTAACGGCTGAGAGAGAGAGGGAGAGGGAGGGAGGGAGGGAGGGAAGGAGGGAGGGAGGGAGGGAGGGAGGGAGAGAGAGTATATTCGCAATGTGCATATATAAATTTAGAGATTTTATAGGAGGAGGATGAGGTAAACGTCCCGGTTACTTTGAAAACAATTAAAGGGGACATGAGTCGCAAAAAACAGTGAACTGAGTCTATTTGGGGTCAGGGTGGGGTCAAGTTTTATTCCCGTAGAGTTACGTGACATCACAGGGGTAGAAAAGTGGAGTCAATTTGGGGTGGGGGTTGAAATGTTGGTTTTTATTCCCTGAGAGTTATGTGACATCACAGGGGGTAGGAAAGGTGGAGTCAATTTGGGGTCAGGGGTTGAAAGAATGGTTTTATTCCCAGAGAGTTATGTGACGTCACAGGGGTAGAATAGTGGAGTCAATTTGGGGTGAGGGGTTGAAATGTTGGTTTTTATTCCCGGAGAGTTACGTGACGTCACAGGGGGTAGGAAAGGTGGAGTCAATTTGGGGTCGGGGGTTGAAAGAATGGTTTTATTCCCAGAGAGTTACGTGACGTCACAGTGGTAGAATAGTGGATCAATTTGGGGTGAGGGTTGAAATGTGTTTTTATCCCGGAGAGTTACGTGACGTCACAGGGGGTAGGAAAGGTGGAGTCAATTTGGGGTCGGGGGTTGAAAGAATGGTTTTATTCCCAGAGAGTTACGTGACGTCACAGTGGTAGAATAGTGGAGTGGCAAGGGGTCATTTGGTGAGGGGTTGAAATGTTGGTTTTTATTACCGGAGAGTTACGTGACGTCACAGGGGGTAGGAAAGGTGGAGTCAATTTGGGGTCGGGGGTTGAAAGAATGGTTTTATTCCCAGAGAGTTACGTGACGTCACAGGGGGGTGGGGGGTAGGAAAGGTGGAGTCAATTTGGGGTCAGGGGTTGAAAGAATGGTTTTATTCCCAGAGAGTTACGTGACGTCACAGGGTAGAATAGTGGAGTCAATTTGGGGTGTGGGGTTGAAATGTTGGTTTTTATTCCCGGAGAGTTACGTGACGTCACAGGGGGTAGGAAAGGTGGAGTAGACAAATGGAGTCAATTATGTTGGGGTCAGGGGTGTCCACGCCCCCCAGAATAGTGGAGGGTTGAAAGGATGGTTTTATTCCCTTATAGTTATGTGACGTCACAGTGGTAGAAAAGTGGAGTCGATTTGGGGTTAGGGGAGGCCACGCCCCCCTAATATGAGCTCATGTACGTACATGGACTTGTAAGACAAATGGGAGTCAATTATAGCTCATGTACGTACATGAACTTATCATACATATGGAGTCAATTATGAGCTCATGTACGTACATGAGCTTATAATACAAATGGAGTCAATTTGGGGTCAGGGGTGGCCACGCCCCCCAGAATAGTGGAGGGTTGAAAGATGGTTTTTATTCCTTATAGTTATGTGACGTCACAGGGGTAGAAAAGTGGAGTCGATTTGGGGTAGGGTAGGGGAGGCCACGCCCCCCTAATATGAGCTCATGTACGTACATGAGCTTGTAAGACAAATGGAGTCAATTATGAGCTCATGTACGTACATGAACTTATCATACATATGGAGTCAATTATGAGCTCATGTACGTACATGAGCTTATATACAAATGGAGTCAAGTTGGGGTCAGGGGTGGCCACGCCCCCCAGAATAGTGGAGTCTATATGGGGTCAGGGTGGCCACACCCCCCAGACAAGTGGAGTCTATATGGGGTCAGGGTGGCCACGCCCCTTTTGGGGGTTTTGGGGGTTGCCCCGCCCCTTTTTAGGCCTCACGTACGTACATGAGCCAATCAGGAGGGGGGAGGGGGGTAGCCACGCCCCTTGGGGGGGGGGGTGGGGGGCGGGGGGCGGGGCTAGAAAAGTGGAGTCTATATGGGGTCTTTTCCTCTACTTATATATATGTATGTATACACATATATTTGGTATTAGTATAGTATTATTAGTATCTATGACAGTTATGTAAAATATGCCTGACTGGTGACTGTCAGTAACTTTGAATAAACATCTAAGCAGTAAAAATTCATTTTTGAATCTTCTATGCAAGGAATCTAAAATTTTTGTTACCTTTAAACAAAGGAAGACTCAGTCTTTCACTTGGACTGCTTCTTAATTCCCAGAATATAAAATTATTGTGGTGCTCTTACAGTTATCCAGAAAACAGGTGGGAACTCACCAGTTTAAAAAGGTTGGGAACCCTTGGCTCATTGCAACCAACATTCATCCACAAAGCTCTTCAATCAACACAATCTCTCTCTCTCTCTCTCTCTCTCTCTCTCTCTCTCTCTCTCTCTCTCTCTCTCTCTCTCTCTCTATGAAATCAGATTATATAAAAAAGAAAAAGTCCTTGGTCAACATGTTGCCGAGTCAGGTGTCTCATATATCGCATAAATGAAGTTTTCCTCTGAGTGATGACGAAATCACTTCCTAATCTTGGTGACCAAATTCATTGTCTGACTCTCAAGACTAAAAAGCAGCATCTCTCTATAAAATGGACCAAGGGGTCAAGCAAAGACCATTGAGAGAGAGAGAGAGAGAGAGAGAGAGAGAGAGAGAGAGAGAGAGAGAGAGAATTTCCACTCCTCCAAAGGTTTCACTTTTCATGGAAAGTGTCTTATCTTGACATCATGGAGGACAGACCCACTTCTTGAAAAGGATTGAGGAAATAACAGAAAGGTGACAAGGCAATTTAACGTTATGAAAGTTAGTGGCATGTAAGACTCATTGCACCAGGATCAATAGGGTACTCTATCAATCCTGGATCATACTGGTTGACCCTCTAGTATATGACGTTCACACAGTAACTGTGAAATTGTGAACCGTTCCCCATACATCGACGACAGAGTGTAAGTGATTATAAGCAAAAGATGAAGTAAAGTCTATAAAACATGCAGATGTGGCTGTCCTTCAAAAGGCGTTGTTGAAGCAAATGACAGCTGAAAGTTACAAACTGTGGAAGTATTGAACGGAAAGCCTTTGATGTCTCTTGGTGTGTGAAGGGGACCTCCAGATATGACAACAATACGAGATACAAGGATGACAAGTTTTATATAAATCCATAGGAACTGCTCAGAGAATTCATGAGGCAATTAGACTATAACCCAGGGCCATTAAATGATCTTGTCCAAATAGATTCAATAGCAAAACATTCTTGTTAATGTAGATGGATTCTGAAACAGTGGTATGAATAACCTTAGTCTTGGAAGCGTAACAACGAACCAAGCTTCACATGCCATAGCCAGAGATGTTATCTTGCTCCGCATCTCTACAGATTATACCTAGAACTATTTTTCTTTCTTTATTCATCCCTACTGCAACTCACTGGCCACCTATTCAAAATAGATTTGATCGGACATGCTCTGACCACTCGTTCGTTCCTTGCCTGGAAACGGAACATATTTCCCTGAGAGAGAGAGAGGAGAGAGAGAGAGAGAGAGAGAGAGAGAGAGAGAGAGAGAGAGAGAGAGAGAGAGAGAGATTCTCTTTGAGGTATATATACAGAACAAAATGGCATCAATCACAACAGACTCATTTCATATTCAAATATCTTCCGCTTCCAAAATTCTTCGCCCTCAAAAGTGAGGTGAGAGGTTGGGAAACCAGCACACACAAAAAAATAAATAAATAAATAACAAATCCAGACGCACGAGTAGGAGCTATTTCAAACCTCATTTCAAGAGTAGCAAATCTAAGCAAAACATAAATTATGTTGCAGAAGGTTCTTCGATCAATTATTTGTATATTGGATCTTTGGCTGCGTAGTGACAAGTGTATCCAAAATATGAAGAAACTACAATTATATACTTGTGTGTACTAAAAATGTATAGGTAAGTGTACCACATCAGCACAATTGAATTAATATGTTTTTAATCTGAACAAACCAGTGATTCTTCAGGAATCCATAAAAAATCATATTTCTATTTACCATCAATGGTGAACTAAAAATAACTTTAACAACAAATGTACTTACGTACACACTATACTATATAAATGGAAATAAAATGTAATATAGTATACGTGCAAATTAAATCCAATGCCAATAATGATTCAATGAATAATTGATTTGAATGACCAATCACCGTTCATCGTGCCATGGCTAATAGAGTGAAGAGCGACCATGGAAATTGCGTATTGGTTCAATATGAATATTCAATGACCTGTCCATATCTATTCATTTATATCCAACCTTCACGATAAACCCCCACGCACACCCACCCACAAAAACAAACACACACCCACAAAAACAAACACACACACAAAAGCACATACACACACACACACACACACACACACACACCTTTACCCACACACGAACCTAATCGTGAAATACGATAACGTCGGCTATCCAGAATAGAATAACAAAGAATGCTGTTCACGAATAAATATTTATATTTATATATGAATGTGAAATATAATCCAAAGGGCAAGTGAATATATACATTCTATCCACTTGACTGACTGAGGACCATCAGATTACTGTCCACCATCGAGTTGCATTCTTTGGAGCAAGTAATATTCCATAAAAGAGCGGCTTTTATACATATATATATTATATATATATATATATATATATATATATATTATATATATATATATATATATATATATATAGAATATAAAATTGTTTAGTAATACTAAGAAATTTGGACCCCAATTTTGTATCAGAAATACCACCTTCATCAAATAGTGACAAACAGTACGATAATGAATATTTTGTCACGTAAATATTTGTCTAAGTCTGCAGAGACAGCACTAAAATGTATCTAGTAAACATCAATTAACAAGAACGGAATCAGTGACTACGTGATAATAATTTGGTTACGTCAACCGAACACGAAACAAGAAAGTAAGAGCACCTTTCGCAGAAGTCGACAATGACATTAGTGAAGCATCTACACCTTTGGGTCAAGAGTTTCGGAAGTGACAGAAAGCAATCAAGAATTGTGTCGAAAAAAGCAATCGAGTTTTCTGTACAGGGTATAATGCTGTATGAAACTCTCAGCCATGGCCCATGTAACTTTCAACCGGCCGTTGGTGGCCTGTGTTGTTGCGGTACTAGATGCAAGATCGCTGCTAGGTTCAACCTTAAACAAAATAATAACTACCCAGGGTAGAGGGCTGCAATTTAGTAAGTTTGATGATTGAAGGTTGGATGATCAACATACCAATTTACAGCCCTCTAACCTCAGTAGTTTTTAAGATCTGAGGACGGACAGAGACGACCTTGAACAAGCTAGAATGCATTGTCAAGTAAATGGCGCAAACTTCACGAAGTTGAAGACTCAAGGAGGATGTGAAACATGAAAGTGGCTTAAAGAAATCAAGAAAAAATCAGTGAGGAATTACAATAAATTTTGACATGTACTGCGAACAACAGCTATGGGAGAAACCATTAACATCACAAGGGGAAAAAATATGATTATGCTGAATAAAGTTACAATGGAGAGAACTGCAGAATGTGAAAGTACGTAGTCTTAATAGAAATAGCTCAGGATATACAAACTAGCTGACCACTTACGTACATCAATACATGCATGAACCTATAACGTAAAATATTTTTGAAGTTTCAGCTTTTCCTAGTACAAGCACAAACACAAAATACCCTTCCTCCTTTCTTTTTCAATTTATCCCAACATACCAACTATTCTTCCTCCAAATTCAGCGAAAGCCATCTTGGTTACAGAATACAACACCCAGTAAGCCACTGCATGATACCGTTGCATGATACTCTGCTTCTCAAACTCCGTTTCTAATTATCTCCAAAAGTTTCCCTCTTGAGAGTTTGTCCCGTAATCTCCGGAGGAAAAGGATTTCAGTTTGACCCAGACGAGGTAAATGCCACCAAAGGCAAAACAATTATCTAGCACACACAAAAGTTTCGGGCCCACGAATGATTATTTTCTCTCTCTCTCTCTCTCTCTCTCTCTCTCTCTCTCTCTCTCTCTCTCTCTCTCTCTCTCTTTCATAAGAACTTGCAACGATTTTCTCTCTCTCTCTCTTCCTCCAACACACACACAGACACACACGAAGAATGCAATTAACGACTGTTTTTATCCCATTTCGTTAATGAAGTAACAAAACTACACTTGCTATGCTGCTTTTATTTAAGGGGGAGGCGGGTAAGGGGGTGGGGGAAGGGACTGGGTAAAGTAATAGCCTTGAACAAAAGTCTCTGCAAATTACTCGCAGCTTGTATTCAACAATTCCGAGTTGTTCCTGGAAGAAGGAAATTAGAAATGTAAATGAACTTTCACAGCAGAAACATACAAATGAGAATGTGCCACAAAACTATAATGATGATGATAATAATGGAAATCGCTGGAAGACTACCATTACTACTACGGCTACTACTACCACTATTACTACTACTATTACTACTACTACTACTAATAATAATAATAAGTAGATAAATATTGAATATTATGCATCAATATACTCGTTATGCCCTCAATGGAATAATCCTACCATCCTATTATCTAATGGCTCTAGTGATGGAAAATGATAAAAAAAAAACCCCAGAGTTTTGTTACCTTATTACTTCAAAACAGTGAATTAAAACCACACAACTGTTCGGTTAAGAGCCATTCAAGTTAAAAGGCCACAACACTGGGGAAAAATCAAATAAATTATTTTTCTTATATATTAAGCATCGATGACCACTGTTATTGTGACACCATTCAAGCAACTCATTCAGTCACTAACATTTGAAATAATAAAAAGCAACTCAAGATTTGCCAGTGGTAGAAACGAATACCCAATGTTCAAAGGAGTTGTATTAATGAAACAGTGGGTATTAACGCAATATACTGGGCCGTTGGTAACGAATACATACGCCAAATGTAATAAGGCAATGTTGTAAAATGTTCTGTGACATATTTTCAACTTAAAGCAATAGCATTTAGTGGATAAGCAACAGTCAAGCAAAAAAGACAATGTGTTCCCAACAACTTTCCAAGTCCCTGGTCATCACTTTTCATACTACTGACCAGTAATAATGTTTATGAATAGTTAGCCTTGAAATAAGGGGGGTATAACTTGCCCATAAAATCTCAAGTTACAGTGAATGCTGGTTTGCAGTTTTAGCTGGTTTGAGGAACTGGTATTAATTGGGAAATCGGTTATAACATTCCTTGAACAATTTTATAACATTATATATATATATATATATATATATATATATATATCTATATATATATATATATATATATATATCCACCACAGGTGAAGTAATAAGTGACTGGGTGCAGGTCATGTCCAGTTTCGACTTTACTTCCAAGTCCTTCATAACCAGGGAATAGAATCGAAACCGGTCAGGACCTACACCCAGTATATTGTTTTATCACATGTGGTTTGTGTAACAAAATAATCACGTGTTAATGTCATTATAACATCATATAGATATATATATATATATATATATATATATATATATATAGTGTGTGTGTGTGCGCGCGCGGACACGTTCAAAGCTATGCATAGGTCTTTTTATCATGCATGAGTCTGCGTATCTTAACATATGAATCGGTGTGCTCTATGAAGCGATGACAACACCAATAATATAAAAAAAAAGAAAATCTTGTGACGACACAGCACGACAACACCAATAATATATACTAATAGAATAAATAAACTTCTGACGATACAGCCAGACAACACCAATAATAATATATACTAATAAAATAAATAAACTTCTGACGACACAGCCAAAGTCCGCCAGACTAGAATGACGCTCCCCGTCGCAATTTAGTCAACTTCGGCATCATCTGCCATTGATATGAGACTCTGGAAATCAGAGTCAATTAATGGGTCCGGAAGCCTTCAATAAAGACGAGGGCGACGACGGAGCAATAAACAAAATCCGAAAGCCGTTAATTGACGCTTGAAAGGTCTTCGAAATTCAATAGCGGATCGAGATATTGGAGATATTCTCGTGGAGGACCGAAACCGGATGAAAAGTAAACGGAAAAATTTCAAGTGTTCGAAAACATTGGGGTCGTTCCTTTAATAAACATTGGACGGCCATAATGGAAGGGGAGGATCCAGCGACGTTAAACACTAAGTTGACAGATCAAACCAAGATATCTACCATCAACACTTAAAAATTATCGTCGGTGAAATAATTTTATATCTTTTTTTAATTATTAATATTTTTCCCCATCGCTTTCACTTTAAAAAGTGATGAAAGATACACAAATTTTAGACGAAAATATCTTGAATGTGATGTTTTACCCATACATTTAACACTAACGTTCATAAAAGTTTCCATAGCCAGTTCCCAATAATGCCTATTTGTTTTGAGTGAAACCAGCATCACAATGATGTGTCTGTTATAAAAAAATTTAGTGGAACTGCAGATATTGAAATAAAGGGGGTAGACGTCATTCCAAAGTAATTAAGTTATTCAGTGGTGCTTACCAGAGCATATTACGTAAGTAATACTTACAAAAGGACAGTAATTACTGCCCTATACATTCTCACGGCTCCTGTATTTGTCATTAAATAAATTATCATGGTTACTAAATATCTCACTATAAATTTTTCGAGTTCCATTATACTGTTTTACTATTTTGCATTAGTCAAAATGTTACCTTAGCCATTCCACTGTTGACAACGACTGCAAATGTTACCATTACCATTCCGCAGTCAATGTCGTCGTGACTAATGTTGCTAATACCATTCCCCTCCCTTTGCTGTTAACAGAGACACCTGTTAAAAAAACTTCACAATTACCATCTCTTTGAATATCAATCCCTTGCACAAACAAGAGTTACTGATAGTCCAAAAAAAATCAAACAGCGACATTTTCAACATCTGCATGTGTAAATATCATTTTCATAGGAGAATTTCATGTAAATATCATTTTCATAGGAGAATTTCATAAGTGAATGTTTCTTTGGCTAAAATACATTACCCGTTCCTATTTCAAGTTTTCTCCCTCTGCATTATTACCTCAAGAAGCTGTCATTCTTTATGGATGATGCAGAGCGACCCATGCCCCTGATCCATAGTCTTCGACAATGACCTGACCTTGTCTTAAGAATATTACGGACATAAATACTCGCTTACAGATCTTAAAGAAAAAACTTGAATAAGCCAATTCATATATATATATATATATATATATATATATATATATATATATATATATATATATATATATATATATATATATTATGTTAAAATTGTTCTGTTGCAACAGAATTCCATCTAATAAAAGCAGCCCATAAAAACTCCAAAATATAGAGAGAATAGTACTATATTACAGAGACTGCTGTCTCCCTCTTCAGGTAGACGAATGAGAAAAGTTACAGAAAAGGTGGTATTTATATCAAGAAATCCATCCACGGGTAAGCCAATTTAGGTCACTCTTGCTAATAATCTTCCTTTAATCCTCTTAAGCGTTGGTTGAATGAAAACTTTATCAATTACATCTGAATCCCATGTGCCCTTTGAGATGTTCATTACCTGTCTCTGTTTAATAAAGGTCCTTCCCCAGAGATTAATACAATATAAACGGTCAGTTAGGTATGGACAAGAGAACTCAGCTATTTTCAACTATATAAACGAACATAACCACAATAAACTGGAATTTGTCACGTATAATTTATAGCAGCAACTGCTGGTACAAAAGTCAGATGATGGAATTGGCCTTGATTAAACAGAGACAGGTAATGACCATCTTAAAGGGTGCATGGGATTCAGATGTCATTGATAAAGTTTTCATTCAACCAATGCTTAAGAGAAAGGAAGATTATCAGCGGGAGTAAACCTAAATTGGCTTACTTGTGGATGGATCTCTTGGTATAAATACCACCTTTTCAGTAACTTTTCTCATCTAACTGAAGAAGGAGACAGCAGTCCCTGAAATATAGCATTTTCACTCTATATTTTGGTGTTTTTATGGGCCCCTTTTATTATTATTATTATTATTATTATTATTATTATTATTATTATTATTATTATTATTTTTATTATTATTATGTGTATATATATATATTAGTATATATATATATTATATATATATATATATATATATATATATATATAGTGTGTATAACTGAATCACCAAAATTTTGGAACGTGATGAATATATAAATAAAAGTAGAAGCCAAGAAGGAAAGTGAAACAATGGAGTGTATTTCGAGATCTTTCGACTCGAGGTCCTTTACTCAACAGTCTGCTAAGTAATGTACCTCGAGTCGTGGCTTCTACCTTTATTTAGTGTATATATATATAATCCATATATACACACATTCAGATATATATAATATATATAAAATATATATATATTATATATATATATATATATATATATATATATATATATAATATATACAAATACACATATAGAGTAAATATAAATATAAATAAATTAATACATATATATATATATATATTATATATATATATATATATATATATATTATATAGAATATATACATTCATAAGTTATATTATGTAATACGTATACAAAACATATAACATAACATATATTACTCATGACAGGCGTAAATCGTGTGTGTTGAGAGAGAGTAGAGAGATGAGAGAGAGAGAGAGAGAGAGAGGGGGGGGTGAGGAGGGGAAGAGAGAGGAGGGGGGGGGGGAGGGATGTGAGCTTAGCATCCCCATCTCCAAACTCCCTTTTGAAAACCGGAAGGGTACAACACTATAGAGCCCTCTCCACTCATGTGAAAATATATAAATCTTTTGCGCACAGTGCTATAACCCGGCAAATTCATAAATCCTCAGAATGAAAGTATGCATGAGCTGGAAGATTGGGTTTGCCGGTAAAAAATGGTGCCAGATGAGGCTCCTTCGAGAGAAGGGGACGTGGGGGGGGGGGGGGAATTGGGAGGTGCAACAGTGGCGGATGGATGGCTTTCACAGAAGAAGGAAGTTAAGGAGAAAGAAGTCAAGGGAGATAGAGATGGTAAAAATATCATGAAGATACGTAATGTTATTAGTATGAGGAGGACGGTGAATTCGAACCCATTTAAAACACGAAGAGGAAAATATATAAATCAAATTGAAATAGGAAAAATAAAAATGGGAATCAAAGTAAAATATAAATAAAAATACGAAATAGGAAAAATGGAAATAATATACATTATGAAGAAGGAAAATTTTAAATAAAAATGAAGCATGAAATGGGAGAATGGAAATAATACAATGTGAAAAAAGAAAAACGGATACAGGCGATTTACACGACGTATAATCCAAAGAAAATCCGTCTCCCCATCTATTCTAAAATACAGAAAAAATGAACGAACTCTTGAGTCCTTTGAATCAAGCACTGAAGCGATTTGGTAAATACGAGTAAGCCTTTCCTTGTATGAATTGCTATTTCCATATATCCTGTAGGACAATTTTATTTCCTTTTTAAGAGGTCATACGTCATTCATCAGGTATGAT
>NC_087212.1:34763323-34770823 GCF_015104395.2 Macrobrachium nipponense
AAACAAATATCCATAATTAGACACATGCAAGACCATTTATTAAAAATACCATATATACAGGGAGAAACTTACTTTCCTTGTGTGATTCGAACCCACGGCCATTCATCCTTACAATAATTTTCTTGTCAAAACGCACCTCTCTCCTCATATCATTCTCTCTATCATCTGGATTGCTTTTTAAACCAACCCATTACCAGATAATTAATCTTATCCCACTGTAATTCTTACAGCCACCTCCACCAATTTCTTAATTTTATAAGACAATTTTTTCCCACACCCATTACTATCTAACGTGGCCCTTATTCTCTAACCTCGCATAAATAGGCCTATGAATTAATGCCATTTAGACAAAAACAACAAATATCCTGTCTATCTAAGGAAACAAACACAAACTCACGTATACTGAATTTGCTATCTGCATAACCGACCACATGAGGAGCTATGCACCCTCCCTTTATTAAGCTTTCATTATCATCTGAATTTTGACAACAAAAACCCCGAATAATAATTTTGTGAGAGCAAAGATAACCAACTCGAAGGTTTCAAACCTGTCATGGTGTGAAGAGCTAAATAATAAACTGAAAAATAAGAAATGCTTTCCCAGCAAATGTAGTTAGCATCTACTTCGCAAGAACACCAGCTGAAACAACATATACTCCGCCAACAAAACAGTAGACGAACAGGCTGACCGAGCGAAATTCCTGAGATACGTAATTTTTGTGCACATAATAGAAACTAATAATGAACGGGTACAATATTAACAGAAACAAAATAGAGATAAAACAACAGAAAATGCTTTAGGAATAATGATACTAATTTTCTCCGTACGATATTAATAAAACTTTACCCTCAATATTTACAATGTAATTAAAATTCAATGGAAAAATTCCCTTTTTTTTTTTTACTAAATAAAATGAGAAATTCATATAAACAAGATAACCACCGAGTCCCCCTTCCCCTCCCAATACACTGAGGGAATTTCGCATTTTTATCCTATGAACCAAATGAATTCCAGAAGATTCCATTATGTACAAAATGAATTATTAATCGCCCCGGGCTGAGAGAGAGAGAGAGAGAGAGAGAGAGAGAGAGAGAGAGAGAGAGAGAGAGAGAGAATTCTCAATTTCATTAACACCATGAACAGGGGGATAATTTCTTAGAATTAAGGCTTCTCTATTCTCAAATAAAACTCAGACCCTTACTTTACATAGTCTTAGCATTGTTTATATAAACACTGTAAACACATACATACATACATACATACATACATACATACATGCATACATACATACATACATTAGCACCCAAATACGTACACACTAATTCACAACTGCACTGTTTTCCACCAGCTATCGCCAAAACATAATATTGCCTTCTACGTTCCTAACTGACGGAGAAACATCAATTACCTGCAGTCAAAATTTCAATTAGAGGTGTAAACAGAACTATCGCCAAAATCACTTTTTTTGTGGTTACTGATTGTACGGGAACTAAATCAACAGTAGAAATTGTACAATTTTCAGGACTAGAAACAATGAATTAATAACTCATTACCTATAATGGGAGCAAGGATGCCTACACTTTCGACGACACTTTTACTAGCAGATTAGATCTCGCCTATATAGACACAGAAAAAAGCGAAACAGAACAAATACCTAGATAACCGAAATTCATCATGTTATTTTAATCTCAACTATTAAACCCAAATCCTAAAACAAGTGCACAGAAGAGAACAATAAAAAAAAAAAGCAATGAGAATGAGCGGAATTGATTAAAACCAAACTATTACAAGATCAGGGGGGCGACCACACGTAGCGATCCTCCCGGCCCCCTCCCCCCCCCCCCCCCCCTCCACACAAAAAAAAAAACTGAAAAATCATTTATATATATAAATATATATATATGCGTATGTATAACTGAGTCACGAAAGTTTGGAACGTGATAAATGCATAAATAAGGGTATAAGCCACGAAGGAAGTGAAACACTGAAGCAGCTACTCCAGTGTTTCACTTTCCTTCGTGGCTTATACCTTTATTCATAGAGGCTATATGTGTGTATATATATGTGTGTATACATATTTCTTGGATTCACACCACTGACTGACATGAGTGCCTCTGGATTAGCAAGTTCCATAATAAAATCGGTGTAGACTTTATTCTCAATCTTGACAAACTTTTCGGTCACAGATATGATTGGCTGTTCTGCAATGGCTGGAAAAGAGATTGGCGTTCAAGCCAAAATTCGAAGTGTTGATCCCAAAGCTGCTTTTGTTCATTGTTCCTCGCATCAACTTAATCTGGTTTTCAGTGATCTCAATACCGTTGCAGCATCAGTCCGCAATAGCACAGGTACCATTAAATCAATCATCACATTTTTTCGTGAAAGCCCAAAAATAAGGTTAATGGTTCCAAATATTCCCCTCTTGTCTGCAACACGCTGGAGTAGCAAATATAAGAGCACTAGAATATTCACTGAGGATTTTGAAGACATTTACACTCAGTTAGAAGCATTTTCAACAACGGGAACTGGAACTGGACGACAGAATGTACATCACTTATTTTGTGCTTCTAGGTCGCCTACTTTTTTTTTTTTTTGGCCTTATTATAATATCCTTTTATTCGGCTCTTCTTGAACCAGTCACCCAAGCTCTTCAAGCAGTTCAACTTGACCTCCCACAGGTACAGGAACACATTCGCAAGTTGTCAAATATAATGAATATACACAGCATTAGAGCAGAAGAGCACTTCAGGATGGATGTTTTTGAGAAGGTAACCTTGCTGGCAGAAAAATCAAACACTGAACTCGGTATACCAAAGCAATGTGGGAGACAGACTCATGGAAGCAATTTACAAAGAACCAATGTGGAGTAGTATTTTCGGCTGACTGTATATTCCAAACCTGATTCTTTAATTAGTTCACTGCAAACTTTGACGTTTCTCTACTTCAACCTACAAAAAAAGGTAAGATAACCCGCACTGACTACATTGAAAAAATGTCTGCCGTCAACCAAGTGCATCTGATTGACAACTTAGAGGTTGATGCGTTAAGTTGGCATAATTACTGGGCTACATCATCAGATGACATAGGTAATTAGGAATTCTCTGAATTGTTGCCACGTACTAAGTCTTATCCCGCCGTAAGCCATGCCTTACTCATTCTTTGGACTCTGCCAGTAACTACATGCACAGTGGAAAGGTCCTTCAGTAAACATCCGCGAGTGAAAACATGGCTGAGATCTACTGTCAGCAGAAAAGTTAGTTGAAAAGTTTGGCAGTGGCCACAGGAGGTTACAGTTCCTTTTCAAATAAAGAATGACTAACTTGAACAAAACTTAAATTATTACATTTAACTCCATCACTTTGTTTTCCTTCCATTTTACAGTATATTCTTTCAGTTCAAGTAAGTTAAAGGTATCCCTATTATACTGTATAATATTTGTATGCAGTACAAAACTGCGTTATTCTTTCAAGATATGTTTGATGTCAGTTGAACAGTAAATGGAACTATTGAAAAAAAGAGAGTCAATGTAACCTTGTATTTCTTTTTCTTTGTCGCACCTTGCTTCACTTAAATTATTGGGCTTGCAATTCCACTGCATATTCATATTATATATATATATATATATATATATATATATATATATATATATAATATATATATATATGTATATATATATATATATGCATATATATATATGTATTTATATATATGTATTTATATATATATATATATATATATATATATATTATATACATATATTGCTGTACTCATTAAAGAAATGCAGGCGCTGATACTGTTTTTGGAATTAACCTGCTTGATACCGGAAACTATCCATGCATGTATTACGATTTGCCCCCTTGGAAAAATATGCTGCGGGCGCCCATGTACGAGATGCTGACTTTTAGTCAATGACTGCCATTCCAATAGTTTATAAATCCAAGTAAGGGTTCTAATAATAATTTTCAGTATAAAACCTGTTCAACAAAAAAGAAAAAGCATGCTCTACTTCTAATGATTACGAGAGGTGAGCAAGCCCTGGAACACTTTTTTGCATAATAATCTTTAACATTTTGGACAAAAAAGCCATTACGAATAGTAGCCTATGGTAATGATCTTCCAGAAACATCGGTTTCAAGCTTAATAAGTAACACGTATGAATGTTATAGCTATATACATTTTTACATTTAAAAAATATCTCTTTTTGATAGGATAAACAATAAACCCCACAACAAGAAACACTTTGCCATGATTCTCTACAAGGTAATAATTTTTCTAGAACCTACACCGCAAATCAGTATGCATATAAAACAGAAATCAAGAACACAACTGGCACATTATGATGGGTCTCACCAAACCAAACCATCATTTTACAAGAAACTAACACGTAATTACAAAAAGGTTTATATAATCAGTATGTAGCCCAATCCTTACATCATGTGACCTGTATTAAAAGACTTCCTGCGTCCATGTCTCTACTGACATATTTGACCACATGTGAAATAATTCAATATGCAAATCCATTAAAGCTAAGTACAATGGAATCTGTCGTTTTCCAACTAAATTCACAATTACCCTAAAGTCAACCAGCCGATGTGTGGATAGCCAAAATACGGTATTTCTCTCTCTACTATTGCAGTATAGGTTGTTGGGTATAGCAAATAAAGAAATTTTAAAGGAGATAACGTAAACAAACAGAAATATAAGAAATATTAATGTAAATATGGACACTTCATTATAAGAAAAACTAAATAATGCTAAGACATCAGAGGCATTTTATTAATCCGGACATTGGCGGTAAGCAAATTAAATTCTAACCCATTAAAACACTATGGTTAATCTTATAATCAATTCAGTCAAGAACTCTTGTAAAGTATAAAAAATCATAATCAAGCCCTAGTATGCTTTCAAAATCGCTTAGATAAACATACAATACTTAGATTGGCCATAAAGGTTAAAACTGAGGAATCTCGTGTTTACAAAAAAAGAAAGCACGTAGGAAAAATGATAATAAATCAATCGACCAATCAAAATCGCTCATACACAAGCCATTTAAGAAAGACTCTTAAATTTTCCCCAGAACTAATGGAATGAAAAGAGACTCACTGGGACTAAAACTCCATTCTGTCTTAAGCCTCTCTTTCGCCCGGAACGAGTTAAACAAAACGACCCCCTTAACACCTCGGACATAATGGATTCTCGCATCTTACATTCAGGTGAGTTTTGTCGGAGCTAATGAACCCTTTTAAGAGTTCTACCTGGCCTCCTTAAACTCTTAATTAACAACCTGAAGAGGGAAATTCTACACGTTAACGATTTCTCTCTCTCTCTCTCTCTCTCTCTCTCTCTCTCTCTCTCTCTCTCTCTCTCTCACTGAATTTATAGGCACAGCTATACATCTCGGAAACACTTCATATATTAGGTGTTTTACGCATAAGGTTTCACTCCCTCTGGTGATCCTACAGCCTGTTCATAAAATTAAGACCCCATCCAGGCCAGCTTATTTCTCTCTCTCTCTCTCTCTCTCTCTCTCTCTCTCTCTCTCTCTCTCTCTCTCTCTCTCTCGTTAAACACACGCACACAACACAGAATAAGACCCACTCAGCCCTCTGAATAATAAACGAGACTTTGGGCCTATCGGCAGACAGGTGTTTCTCTTCACAGTGATTACCGACCGATATCAACTCACCTGTCTGGCGCACTTTGCTACCTGGTGGACAAGTAACGTCGTTTTGGCTTTATCCCATAGGGCAATACTATAGGATAAGGGATGAAGCCATTTTCAGGGAGAGAGGGACGACTAATCCGTATAAAACAGCTGGGACCAATTTTTCCTTTAACCCTAAAAATGGATGGCGAGGGTTATCTATCACCTGGTGACCAGCGCACACGCCTAGAGGCAGTAACCTTTCATTTTGTGTCAATAAATAACCGATCTCTTATTTCTAGGGCTATGTTTACTCAAGACAATAATCCTTATATACAATACACTATTTAATCAAGTCTATGATAATTATTTTCCTGGCAATGTTTACTGAAACAATTAGAGCCGCCTGTCGTGACGGCAATGATACTGTTACCGGAAAACTAATCTTTCGATATCAAAAAGAAAAATATATATATTATGGTTATACATGAATCGCTCAGCTTTGTATAAAGGCAATTTAACTTTTTAAAAAAGCCAGAAAATACTATATGATCTTTTACAAAACATAATCAACTCTACAACACTATACAGTCTGCTTCATGTGCATGCGTATATGTAAGCACAAATGCAAACTATATATAATATGGCATTAGCTGTAAAGAATAAAAGCAAAGTGGAAGCTGTAAGTAATTCCCTGGCCGCAATTAATCCAACAGATTTACTTAAAAAATAAGTTCTTGCTAATATATATGGAGGACGCTGAAAAATGTCTTTGATTTAAGCTTTTCAAGGGATTATCTGTATAAAACAAAGAAATACCAAACTCACAGAAGACGCCAAATGTCCGAAAAAGAGGTCCTTAAAATTCAGGGAGAACTAACATGCAAGACACGCGGAGACACGCTGAATCGTAAAACTTACACTCTTACTCAATATTCAAGTACTTTCGCTTCAACTCCCCTCAAAGGGGAAGCTATAGTCTTGCTCTCCTCAAACGTGTTGTGTGTGTGTGTGTGTGTGCTACCTTTTCTACATCCGTTTTAATACATAAAACAAAATTAAAATCTATGGAGCTTTTCGTTTCTACATAATCTAGAGGTTTGGGGATGAGTTATACACTCCACAGCATCATCTTTTTGCACAATTATGCTAAAAACGCTTACTAGTACAGGGTATATTAAACGGTAAGTTGAGCGTCGGTACGCACTAAAACATATGGTGAATTTCTCATAGTATTCATTAAGATAAAACAGTTAATTACAAAAGTCCAACAGAGGAGCCATAACATTTATACTACCCTCATCGGATGAATATCGAAATATCCAGGGAAGTAACGGCCTGACGGGTGTTACAGGACAGCCTGAGAGGGTGAGGGAGGTTATCCTTCAGCTAAACGGAACAGCGAAATAATATTCATACCGAAACATGATTTACATCTTACGGAAAAAAAAAGGTTTATATAACTAAAAAGGGGTCATTAATTTAACTACCAAGTCAAAAACAGAAACAATGGAATACGCGTCCTAATATATTCAAGACATAAACGGATAAGATCAAAGCAAAACTTTTATTCCAGTCAAAAATCTGACCTTACCTAATACCAAATGCTGCAATTTTCTAAAGCTAATAACTCCAGAAAAAATTACTTTCACAGACTACTTAAATTTTCTTATGTTATTCCACTAACGCTTCATTTATTGTAAATGCTATACAATTGTCAATGTAAATTTTATTTTGAAGTTCCGAAAACTGACGTTTTACCGGTCCCAGTTTCCCAGAATTAATGATGATTTTGGCCAGGTCTAAAACGCTATTTAGTTTCAACTTTCCAGGATTCTTCAAAGGTTAAAGGGTA
>NC_087212.1:34775823-34818323 GCF_015104395.2 Macrobrachium nipponense
AGAGGATTTTCCTTCTCTAAGACCAGTAAAGTGGGTTACGCTCCTGTGCCTCCTGGAGTTCTTGGTTGTTTTTCACCTGAGGATGTTGATTTAGGAGTTCAGCGCCTGCCATTTCTGCCATGCTTGTCCCTCAGAGTCGTGAAAAGGCTCTCTCTGAATTTTACACCACGTAATGTATAATTATTCATTCTTTTTTGTGGGACGTCACTGTCGCATGTCAATATTCACCCCTCCAGTGTGAAGTGTTTCATCACGTTTCTTGTTCAGCATTTGTGCTGGAGTGCTTCGGTGCTCCACGTCAACATCAGCATATCGATCTTTTTGGAATCTTTATGTGAAGAAAAGTCTTCACAGTCTTCACAGTTCAATGTAATAATTTTCCTGTTGGTATTGCTGTAATTTGTATGAAATTTAAGTAAATATTGGCCCACAAATATCATAATATAAAATTTACAGCGCTCAGGGTATAACTTGATAGTGCTTCTTAATTTATAGTTGATAGAGCATCTCCCAAACAGTGGCTGGACTGATAGTATTTTGTAATAACCAAATCCCATCATTAACATATATTGTAATAACCAAATCCGATCATTAACATACTTTAAATTAAGAGTTAAATGATCAGGCTCTTTTCATTATTCCTGGTCTGGGCCACAGTGGATTTATATAACAAAATGTTGCATAACAAAATGGTACCAATGGCAAGTAAGTAATACTCAGAGAGTTAAAGTTATCACACAATGAGCAATGTTATGAATTCATGCCTTCTGCCAATTTCAAATAAAACTTAATTTTAAATAAAATAAACCACCCAACTTATCCAAACCTGTCAAGAGGGTATTTATCCAGCCAAAGTCACAAGGAAATGCCTCGGGCATCATTCTCCCATAAAACTTTATTCTTTCATGGTTTTGCCACTCCCTGAACCCTTATCCGAACGTAAGTTAGGTAGGCGAATGACGTGTGTGTGTCTTATTAATAAATGATTTCCTACCTCCCTAAATATTCAGCTTTGCAGGAACTGTCAGTTTAAAAACTTATTGTTTTGTAACAAATTATTTAGTTTTTGAGTAATATCTTTAATCCTCTTCGAATATTCTTTATTTGTCATTGGTACCTACTATTTTGTGATCCAGCTCTTTGGAATATAAATCCACTGTGGCTCAGACCAGGAAAGGTGAAAAGAGCCTGGTCTATATACGGCTCTGTATAAAGTATAATTAAGAAGCCCTATTAATAATAATATCCACAGGAAGTAAGTTATACCCTGACCACTGTAAATTTTATATGAAAATTTAAAAAATCCCACGTATTGACAAAAGGTCTTAGTTAAGAAACACAAGTCTCAAGATAACTAGTGAGAAAAACATGCTTCATTTGTGATTACAAATAAAAATGTATAAAATGCATAATGAAAGAATATATGAAAATAGTAATCACAGGAAATATCTTAACCTCATGGCCAGAGGTTCACATGAACTCTTTACTCTACCCTAAGTAGAAAAAAGTATACGTACAGTGAAATACAGTTATGCAACCTAACATATCTTATGGGTATTACCTAGCCCAAGAGACCCTCGTGGAATCCCCAAACTAATCTAATTTCAAGCATCATAAATCTTGTTGGATATACACCAAGATGCATCTTAGCTTAACCTAACTTAGGATACTGGTTCCAATCTGGCCAGATAAGCCATATAGCATAATGGTTACCTTAAATTCATAAAGATTGTCTTGTGTACTATGGAAGTTCAAATTATCTAGTGGAACAACATTAGAAAATTTGAACTTCCATGGTACACAGAATTTTTGCAAATTTAAGACAAACAGTATATATGGCTTACCTGGCCAGATAGGAATCACCATCCTAGGTTAAGTTAAGCTAAGATGCATCTTAGTATATCTAACAGGATTTATGGTGCTTAAAGTTGGATTACTTTGGGCATTGAAAGGTCTCCTGAGCTAGTTATGATCCAGTATACTGAAGTATGTTAGGATGAATCCCTGTATTTCACTATAATTTTTTTTCCACTTAGTTGGTATCATTTGGACCTGGCCATATGAAGAAATGTTCCCTGTAATTACCATTTCCCTATATTCTTGCATTATACAGTATATATTTATATTTTTAATCACAGATGAAGCATGTTTTACGTACTAGTTATCTTGAGACATGTGTGTTTTAAGAATGCCTTTTTATCAATAGTACATACTGTGATTTTTTTTAATCAATGCAAATAATGACCCACAAATATAATAAAATTTTACAGTGTTCTGGGTATAACTTACTTCCTATAAGTATAATTGATAATGCTTCTTAATTTATATCTGATAAAGCATCTCCCAAACAGTGGCAGGACTGATGGACTTATAGTATATTGTAATGGCCAAATCTTATCGTTAACATATCTTAAATTAAGAGTTAATAGATCTGGCTCTTTTCATCATTCCTGGTCTGGCCCACAGTGGATTTACATTCCAAAGGGTTGCATACCAAATTGGTACCAATGACAAATAAGTCATACTCGGACGGTTAAAGTTATGTAATAAATAATGTTATGAATTCATGCCTTCTGCCAATTTAAAATAAAACTAATTTTAAATAACCGAAACCATCAAGAGGGAATTTTTCCAGCCAAAGTCACCAAGCTTTCTACCCTACTGCTTTATTCTTCTCATTGTTTTGCCACCCCCTGAGCCTTTATCCAAACGTAAGTTGGTAGGAAAATGATGTGTGTTTGGGTCTTGTTAATGAATGAGTTTCTACCTCCCTAAATATTCAGCTTTGCAGGAACTGTCAGCTTAATAAGTTTATTGTTTTGTAACAAATTATTTAGTTACTGAGTGATATCTTCAACCCTCTTTAAGTATATTCCTTGTTTTCATTAATAACTATTTTGTAATCCAGTCCTTTGGAATATAAATCCACTGTGGCTCAGACCAGGAAAGGTGAAAAGAGCCTGGTTTAATAATTACAGTGGTACCTCGACATACTAAATTAATCCGTTCCAAGGCGGCCTTAGTAACCTGAGCTTTTCGTATCTTGAACTGCATTTTACACGTAAATTGCCTAATTCGTTCCAAGCCCTACAAAAACTCCCCAGTAAATTTTATAATAAAGCTAAATTGACCAATAAACAATGAAATACAACAATTTGGACCATTCAATACTTAACTTAATACGTACTACTAATATGTACTACATAGTACCTGTAAATAAGGTAAGTGTATTAGTGTACATGGTATACAAGAAATACTGTACGTACATACGTACGTATGTAGTAAAATGTGGAACCTTACCTTTTGAGTGAGGCTATCTCTGAAAGTGGCGACAGAGGAGGAGGACAAACGGCAAAAAATTTGTTATGTAGTAAGTACACTTAACTTTACGGAACACATTAAAAATGTCAGGAAACATACACTAAACTTTACGAAACACATAACAAAACCGTAACATTTAACTTTACAAAAAACTTAAAATTAAATTTTTGTACATGAAAACTTACCCGGCAGATATATACTTAGCTATAGACTCGGTCGTCCCGACAGAATTTCAAAACTCGCGGCACGCGCGACAGGTAGGTCAGGTGATCCACCATTCCCGCCGCTGGGTGGCGGAATCCGGAACCATTCCCGTTTTCTAAGACAGATTTTCTCTGTCGCTTGAGCGAACAACATCTGTTGCTCGTTCCTCCATTTTGGATTTCTACTCGTTTGCCGAGAATTTGGATTGGTTTTTTGGTGACGTATTCTGTTTTTTCTCTGGCTTGGCATACGCTTATTGTGGACTGTTTTCGACTTTGATATTGACTGCTCTTTCACGATGTCTGACGCTAAGGCTTCACCTATGTTTAGAGTTTGTATTAGGGAAGGTTGTAAGGTTAGGCTGCCGAAATCGTCGGTAGACCCTCATAATGTTTGCTCTAAATGTAGAGATAATGAATGTTCTATTAATAACACCTGTATTGAGTGCGAGAACTTAACAGAGCTTGAATGGAAGGAGTTATCTTCTTATGTTAGGAAACTTGAGAGGGATAGAGTAAGGAAAGCTTCAGTTAGATCATCAAGTAGATCTTGTTCTCTAGAACAAGACTTAAATAACTCTCCTGTTACTAACGATTTTCCCTTAGCCACAGCTGCTTCTCCCGGTACTGAATCCAAGGATTCTTCCTCTGAAAGGGAAAATGTGAAAGCTTCGATCAAGAAACTTCAGGCTCAGTTACGAGCGTTAAATGAAGGTAAGAGTGGTGATAGTGATTTGTGCAGTGTCCCCAGTGCAGTGGAGGGGGTGTCTGACCGGTTCCTCATTGCTCCTAGGCCTAGACCGCTTCCAAACTCCCAGGACCAGGGGAGGAGGAATGTCGAAAGCCGCAGGGAGGATGCAGAACATCCCCAACGGTCAGGCGTCCCTTCGGCAGATCCTGTTGTAACGTCTCAGGCTGCCTTGGATAGCCGCAGAAAAGGCATCCTAAGGGAGTGTTTTTCGGCCTCGGACTCTTCCTCTCCTAAACGAGGATGGAGTTCGGCCTCTCAATCGCGCCCTTTGAAGAGAGCCTGGAAGGCGCCTATAGGAGACGTGGCTGATTCTAGCCCAGAGCGTTTTCCTGAGTATTGGCCCTCTGATCCTAAGGCGGCGAGACAGGAGGAGCCCTCTCTTCAGGATCCCACGAAGAAGTTCCTGATCAACCTGCAGGAGCAGTTATCCTCTCTAGTAGGCTCCTTCACTAAGGATTCAACAAGGAGGAAAGATGTTTCGCTCCCTGTTAAGAGTTCCTCTAAGCGCCCCTCTGCGGCTAGGAGAGAGCCCTCACACTCTCCAAGGCGATTATCTCCTTCGTCTAGAGACTCTTTGGACAGGAGTTTTTCTCCTGACAGGCGATTCCTTTCGCCCTGTAGGCGCTCTTCTCCAAGAGATAAGCGCCCTCCTTTGGACAAGGTTTTGAAACCTAGCAGAAGCTCCTCAATTCATCGTCAGGAAGTGCGTAGCCTCTCCCCTTCTAGACGCCGCGAATCGAGCAGAAGTCTCGATCGGTTCAGGTTCAAGGAGCCTGAAGAGAACCTAAACCAGTACAAGTATCAGGATCCTTTGGGACTGCAGGACCAGGAGTGGAAACAGGAGTCAGTCAGGCGCAAGGAGGCAGTCAGACGTAAGGAAGGGCGTCAAGAGCCTCTCAAGCGCCAGGATTCAGGACGTCAGGAGTCAGTTAGACGACAGGAGTCTGTTAGGCGTCAGGAGTCAGGGCGCCGGGAGCCTCTCAAGCGCCCTGAGTCAGGGCGCCAAGAGCCTATCAAGCGCCAGGAGTCTTTTGGACCTCAAGTGTCTAGACACCAAGAGCCTAGTAGGCGCAAGAATGTTTTTGACTGCCAGGAGCCTCATTCTTCTTATAGAAATTTGTCGAAGATTCAGCGCTCCCCTTCTCGGGAAAGGAGTACTTCTCCCGGGAAGAGCCCTATCACTTCCAAACGGTCTCCTTCAGTTGAGCCTTTGGAAGAAGTGTCGGATGATAAGAAGCCCGTAGATGTAGCAGTTTCAGACTACAAGAGGCTCTCACTTCTGCCTCTCAAGGAGTTCGGAGACTCCCTTCATCCTGCTGATCCTCCATCACCAGGATCATTAATGTCCAGTACCAAAGCCCATAAGTCTTCTTCGTTCGTCAAGATGCGCCCTGCATTATGCATGAAGAAGGCTTTAAAGACCTTTTCAGAATGGCTAGCCTCAAGAAGGGAAGCTGGTAAAACAGTTTTTTCCTGTCCTCCTTCCAAGTTAACAGGGAAACCTGGAAGGTAGTACGAGACCAAAGAACCCATGGGTTTAGGCCTCCCTTCATCCGCAGACGCGGATTTCGCCTCTTTGGTAGACCCATCCAGGAGGAAGTCTTTGCTTTCTGCAAAAGCAACATGGGGCATGTGTGAGTTAGACCATCTTCTAAAGGGCCTCTGCAAGACTTTAGAAGTTTTTAATTTTATGGACTGGGTATTGGGAGCATTAGCCAAGAGAGCTCAAGACATGGACTTCGTCTCTTTGGAAGAACTTTCAAGTGTTCTGGCTTGATTGGACAGAGCAGTTATGGACGGCTCTGTAGAAGTTGCCTCTCTGTTTGGAACAGGAGTGTTAAAGAAGAGATCAGTCTTTAGCTCTTTTCTAACAAGAGCCGTATCACCTCTACAAAGATCCTCTCTTCTTTTTGCTCCTTTGTCCTCTCATCTGTTCCCGCAGGAGACGGTTAAGGAGGTTGCAAATTCTCTAACGGAGAAAGCAACCCAGGATCTCCTGACACACTCGGCTAAAAAGTTTAGGCCTGCCGTGCCTATTGAAAAAAGAGAGAGACCCTCTTTTGTGCAGCCCTTTCGAGGTGCCTCCTCTTCTAGAACCCCTCTTAGAGGTCGCAGACCAGAACGGAGGAGTAGACCATCTAGAAGGTCCTTCAGGAAATCTAGATGAGCAGAGTCCTCCAGAAAAAAGTAGGCGCCAGACTATTCCATTTTGCAAAAGTCTGGGCGCAGAAGGGAGCGGATTCTTGGTCCCTCTCGATCCTGAAAAAAGGATACTTGATCCCCTTCAGGGAAAATCCTCCCTTGACGACAACTCCAAGGGAGTTGAGTGCAAGATACTCAGATCCGATCCGAAGACTAGCTATTCTTCAGGCAGTGGAACAGATGATTTCCAAAGAAGTGGTAGAACTGGTACAAGATCTCCAGTCTCCAGGATTTTACAATCGGTTGTTCCTGGTACCAAAAGCATCGGGGGGATGGAGACCGGTGCTAGACGTCAGTGCCCTGAATTTCTTTGTTATGAAGAAGAAATTCTCGATGGAGACGTCTTCCTCTGTTTGTATGCTCTTCGTCCAGGGAGGATGGTGTCCCTGGACCTTCAGGATGCGTATTTCCATGTGCCAATTTATCCGGCATCATGGAAATACCTAAGATTTATGTTCCAAGGGAAAGTATTTCAGTTCCGAGCGATGTGTTTCGGACTTTCGACTGCCCCTCAAGTCTTCACGGACATCATGAAGAATGTAGCTTATTGGCTACATCTGGAAGGGATCAGGATCTCATTATATCTAGACGATTGGCTAATAAGAGCCCAATCGGAGAAACAATGTCTGGAGGACCTTTTCTTAACTCTCAAATTGACAAAGTCCCTGGGACTTTTAGTCAATCTCGAGAAATCCATGCTGACTCCCCAGCAAAGCATTGTCTATCTGGGGATTCAGATGGATTCTCGGGATTTTCTAGCGTATCCTTCGCAGGAAAGGAGAGAACGCTGCTTGGAAAAGGTGGCAGTCTTCTTAAGGAAAGAACATTGTTCCGCGAGGGAATGGATGAGCTTACTGGGGACCCTCTCCTCGATGGAACAGTTCGTTTCCTTAGGAAGACTATACCTAAGACCCCTTCAATTTTATCTGAAGGAGAGATGGGATTGGAAGTCCCAAGAACTGGGAGAAACCTTTCCGATCTCGAAGGGAATCAAGGAGAATCTTCTCTGGTGGTTAGATCCACAAAAACTAAGCAAGGGGATCTCCCTTCACTTAAAGAACCCTCGCCTAGCGTTATTTGCAGACGCCTCAGATTCGGGGTGGGGAGCAATCCTAGGTTCGAAAGAAGTGTCAGGCACTTGGGAAGGAGAACAAGTGTCCTGGCACATAAACAAGAAAGAACTAACAGCCATTCATCTGGCTCTAGTTCATTTCGAAGAACAGGTCTGGTGATTCAAATTCACTCGGACAATACAACAGCCCTTGCATATATAAAGAAACAGGGGGGACGCATTCCTTCTCCCTGTACGAGTCAGCAAAGGATCTGCTGATTTGGGCTCAGGAAAGGAAAATCTCTCTTCTCACAAGGTTTGTGCAGGGATAGAGAAATGTCCGGGCGGATCTGTTGAGCAGGAAAGACCAAGTCCTACCCACGGAATGGACACTCAATCTTCAGGTTTGCCAACAACTTTGGCATCTGTGGGGAAGACCCAATATAGACCTGTTCACGACCAACAAGAACTACAGACTGGAAAATTATTGCTCCCTGATCTCGGATCCGCAAGCGGTAGCCGTAGACAGCTTTCTGCTAGATTGGGCAGGTTTAGACACCTACGCCTTCCCTCCTTTCAGGATAGTAGGGGAAGTATTGAGGAAGTTCGCTTGCTCAGAGGGAACAAAAATGACCCTAATCGCTCCCTTCTGGCCAGCTCTCGATTGGTTCACAGAGGTGCTGGAGTGGATAGTGGATTTTCCAAGATCGCTTCCACTAAGGAACGATCTTCTCAAACAGCCCCACTTCGACAGATTTCACAAGAACCTCCCCGCTCTAAGTCTGACCGCCTTCAGACTGTCGAAGGACTCGTCAGAGCAAGGGGTTTTTCGCGCGAAGTTGCGAAGTCTATTGCAAGAGCCAGAAGAGTTTCCACCTCTAAGGTGTATCAGTCGAAGTGGGAGTTGTTTAGAAGATGGTGTAAGAGTAAGAAAATATCCTCTTCCAGTACCTCTGTAACTGAAATCGCTGATTTTCTTCTCTATTTGAGAAAGAATTGTAACCTGGCAGTATCAACAGTAAAAGGTTACAGGAGTATGCTGGCCTCAGTCTTTCGACATAGAGGTCTAGATCTTACTAACAATAAAGATCTCCATGACCTTATAAGGTCTTTCGAAACCACGAAAGACCAGAAAATCAAGAAACCTAGCTGGAACTTGGATGTGGTCCTTAAGTTCCTAATGTCAGAAAAATTCGTACCTTCTCACACAGCTTCATTTAGAGACTTAACTAGAAAGTCCTTATTCCTATTCGCATTAGCAACAGCTCAGAGAATTAGCGAGTTGCAAGCCTTGGAAGATAAAGTTGGTTTTAGGAAGGATTCAGCGGTTTGCACCTTTAAACCACTTTTTCTAGCAAAGAACGAAAATCCCTCAAAACCTTGGCCTAGAAGCTTTGAAGTAAAAGGACTTTCTTCACTAACAGGAAAAGAACAAGAGAGGACTTTGTGTCCAGTCAGGGCACTCAAGTTCTACCTGAAGAAAAAAAGTGTTATTAGGAGGTACAGAAGAAAGTCTTTGGTGCTCTGTAAAAGATCCTAAAAGATATATTTCAAAGAATGTGTAAAAGATCCTAAAAGATATATTTCAAAGAATGCCCTTACGTTCTTCATAAAGGATTTAATAAAGGAAGCTCACCTTACTTGCAATGAAGAGCACCTCAAGATTCTCAGAGTAAGAGCACATGAAGTGAGAGCCATAGCTACGTCAATGGCCTTTCACAAAACCTGGTCTCTTCAGGCTCTGATAGAGTCAACGTTTTGGAGATGTAACTCTGTGTTCGCCTCCAATTATCTATGAGACGTAAAAATTTCTTACGAAAAGTGCTTTGCTCTGGGAGCGTATGTTTCTGCGGATTCAGTGCTGGGAGAAGGAGCTGAGGCTAATCCTTCTTAACTTATTTTAGTTAAAATTTTTCTTTTATTGGTGGTTGTTTTTATTGGTTGATTGTCAGAGGGAATAGGGGACCCTCTTGCAATTCATAGGTTATAACAGTACTAACATGGTCAGGTGATCGGGATTGGCTTCAGTGCTCCTTGTGTTTGCTTATAGAAACCTTAACTCTGTCATGTAAGAGGGCTAGTCCCCATTGATATGACAAAGGTAAAGGCTCTACCATGTAAGTGGGTCAGCCCCCATTGGTACGATCCAGAGTAGGCTCTGTCGCGTAAGCAGGCTAGCCCCCATTGACACGATCCAAAGTTATTCAGCCATAGGTCCATACCTCGCTGGGACTCTTGAGGCAGGCAGACTCATAGACAGTAGTCATGAAGTCTTCAGCCCAATCAGGTAGGAACCATGGATTATTATATCCAAGAACATATGTTGTTTTTTCCCTGTTTTTAATGTATTTAGTATAAGTATTATCATTATGTTAAGCTGTCTCTTACCCTCCACCAAGGGTGCCAATCAGCTAAGTATATATCTGCTGGGTAAGTTTTCATGTACAAAAATGATATTGTTAAGATACAATAAAGTTTTGTACATACTTACCTGGCAGATATATACGATTAATGGCCCACCCATCCTCCTCTCAGGAGACAGGTGGAAGAGAAAATCTGTCTTAGAAAACAGGAATGGTTCCGGATTCCGCCACCCAGCGGCGGGAATGGTGGATCACCTGACCTACCTGTTGCGTGTGCCGCGAGTTTTGAAATTCTGTCGGGACGACCGAGTCTATAGCTAAGTATATATCTGCCGGGTAAGTATGTACAAAACTTTATTGTATCTTAACAATATCATTTTTTTTTTTTGTCTTTTATTTTTACATTTTTTTTTTACTTTTTTATACTTTGATTTATTTATTTATTTATTTATTTATTTATCTATATTTTTTTTTTTTTTTACAAAATTTCAATTTCTTCACCACTTTCAACTTTCTGTTTTTTCGTAGTATCAATTAAATCTTCCTTTTTGCTTACTCCTACTAAAGGCCTCTTTAAAAAATAACTATCCAAGGAAGATTGCTTCTGCCTACTTTTCACAATGTTCCTGAAACGACTCAAGCAAACGTCATTGAACTGTGCAAGCATACGACCTGTTTAAGCCTTTTCGGGGTGTCTCTTTTCTACAAATGATTGCACCTTATGAAAAGCAGCTAGAGCATCCTTAATTTCTGCCGTTGTCATAGGGTCGTCCTCCTCCACCTCACCGCTGCTAGAGAACTCTTCTTGAACAACGTTATGTTGCATGGCCTCCAACTCCTTCAGGTCATCCGTTGTAAGCTCCTCTTGGTGCTCCTCGAGGTCATTTATATCGTCCTCATCGACGACCAGCCCCATGGACTTGCCGAGTGCAACAATCTCATCAAGATCTGGTTGCAAAACAGTTTCAGGATCGTCAACTGTTTCTGAATCTGCACCAGCTTCGCCCACGTCGAATCCCTTGAAGTCTCAGGCGGATACGGCATCAGGCCAGAGTCTCCTCCACGAAGAATTCAAGGTTCGCCTCGAAATCTCCTGCCAAGCTTGATCGATGAGTCGGATGCATATCACAACATCGAAATGCTCCTTCCAAAATTCACGCAAGGTGAGGTTTGTGGTATCGGTGATGTCGAAACATCTCTTGAAAAGATGTTTCGTATACAGCTTCTTGAAGTTCGATACCACTTGCTGGTCCATGGGCTGGAGGAGAGGGGTGGTGTTAGGCGGAAGATAAAAAAATATTCCACTAGGATATCTTCCTCGAGGCCAGGAGGGTGGGCAGGGGCATTATCCAACAACAGCAGACATTTCAGAGGGAGGCGCTTCTCTTCCAAGAATTTCTTCACTGTCGAGCTGAAACACAGATTTACCCACTCGGTGAACAAAAGTCTCGTTACACAGGCTTTCGCATTAGCCCTCCACATCACTGGAAGCTTCTCCTTTAGCACTTTGTGGGCCTTGAAGGCTCGAGGAGTCTCCGAATGATACACAAGTAGGGGCTTCACCTTGCAATCCCCACTAGCGTTCGAACAAAGTGTGAGCGTAAGCCTGTCTTTCATAGGCTTATGCCCGGGTAGCTTCTTCTCTTCCTCCGTGATGTACGTCTGACGAGGCATTTTCTTTCCAAAAAAGGCCAGTCTCATCACAGTTGAAGACTTGCTGAGAACTGTAGCCTTTCTTGATCGTCACCTCGTCGAACGTCTTAATAAAGGCTTCGGCCGCTTTCATGTCTGAGCTGGCCGCCACCCCATGTCGCACCACCAAATGGATGCCAGTCCGTTTATGGAATTTTTCAAACCACCCATGAGAAGCCTTGAAGTCTGGGGTTGGCGTCGATGTCCCTTCTCCTCCATCGTCTTCGGCCTGGGCAATCAAATCGCCGAAAATAGCGCTGGCCTTGTGGCAGATTGCCTTCTCGGTTATCGTAACGCCAGCGATTTCTTTGTCTTTTATTCAGACAAGAAGCAGGCTTTCCATCTCGTCGTGCACGTGGCTCCTCTTGCTAGACAAAATAGTCACACCCTTGGAAGGTGTAGCTGCTTTGATGGCTTCCTTCTCCTTAAGGATGGTGCCTATCGTCGACGGATTTCGGCCATATTCCTTAGCAATCACACTCAATCACATGCCAGCTTCATACTTTTCAATTATCTCCATTTTTGTGTCCAAAGAAAGCATCCTCTTCTTTCCGTGAACTTCAACTTTCTTGGGACCCATGACTATGTATATACTGTACGTAATTAATTTATGTAGTATACGTACGTACTAAAGTTCTCACACAACACGATAAAGTAATATACAACAAAATCACTAACGAATTTACGTTAATAAACGAAATCGTATAGAACGAATGAATTCCGCGTGCGTATACAAACGATGCTGCTACAGAGTGGCCGAAGAAGCACACCGCTACGTAGATGCACGATGGGAGAGATGCTGACCAACAGGAGAGCAGGATCTTATGGTGGTGACTAGCATTAGGAACCAATGGGAGAGCGGGAGGATGGTGGCGAGTCTACTCAGTTGGCAGCTCGCGAGTTTTAAACCTGTTATCGGTGGTCCGGGTGAATCTCGGGACTTGACAGCAACAACCATCCGTATCCTGAACTATTTTCATATGTAGAGCCAAAAAAATCTTCGTATTTGCTTTCGTAACTCGAATTTTTCGTAAGTTGAGCCTTTTGTATGTCGAGGTACCACTGTATTACTCTTTTATTTAAAGTATTGTACCAGTTGGATGTGGTCGTTACAAATTTCAATATATATAACTTAATATTTAAGTCCATCAGCCTTGGCACTGTTTAGGAGGTGCTCTATAAATTATGATTAAGAAAATCTATCAATAATAATATTCGTAGGAAGTAGGTTATACCCTGAGCACTGTAAATTTTATATGATATTTGTGGGTTAATATTAATGAAAATTAAAAAGTCACATGTATAATCAACAGGGCATGGTTAAAACACTAATCTCAAGACAACTAGTATGTAAAACATGCTTAGTTTCCTATTAAAAATGAAAATACACAATATATAATGCAAGAATATATGGAAATGGTACTCACAGGAAACATCTTACCTCATGGCCAGGAGTTCACAAGAATTCATTATTCTACCCTAAGTAGAAAAAAGTATACAGTGAAATACAGTTATGCAACCTAACTTCTCTTATTATACTGGGTATTACCTAGCTCAAGAGACCCTCGTGGAATCCCCAAACTAACCTAATTTTAAGCACCATAAATCTTGTTGGAAATACACCAGGATGCATCTTAGCTTAACCTAACTTAGGATACTGGTTCCAATCTGGTCAGATAAGCCATATAGCATAATGGTTACTTTAATTCATAATGATTGTCTTGTTTACTATGGAAGTTCAAATTATCTAGTGGAACAATATTAGAAAATTTGAACTCCCATAGTACACAGAATTTTTGCAAATTTAAGACAAACCAGTATATATGGCTTACCTGGCCAGATAGGAACCACCATCCTAGGGTAAGTTAAGCTATGATATATCCTGGCATTTTCCAACAGGATTTATGGTGCTTAAAGTTGGGTTACTTTGGGCATTACAAGGACTCCTGAGCTAGTTAAGACCCAGTATACTAAGATATGTTAGACTGGATCCCTGAATTTCACTGTATAATTTTTTCCACTTAGGTAGAGTAGTATTGGTATCATTTGGACCCCTGGCCATATACAGAAAGAAGTTTCCTGTGATTACCATTTCCATATATTCTTGCATTATGCAGTTTATATATTTTTATTTATAATCACAAATGAAGCCTGTTTTAACTACTAGTTATCTTGAGACTTGCGGGTTTTAACTATGCCCTTTTGTCAAAAGTACATACTGTGATTTTTTTAATCTATATAAATATTGACCCACAAATAACATATAAAATTTACACTGCTCAGGGTATAACTTACTTCCTATTGCTATATAATTGATAGTGCTTCTTAATTATATTTGATAGAGCATCTCCCAAACAGTGGCAGGACTGATGGACTTATAGTTTACTTATAGTATATTGTAATGACCAAATCCGATCATTAACATACTTTAAATTAAGAGTTATTAGATCAGGCTCTTTTCACCATTCCTGGTCAGGGCCACAGTGGATTTATATGCCAAAGGTTTGAATAACAAAATGGTACCAATGTCAATATGTAATACTCAGAGGGTTAAAGTTATCATGCAATAAGCAATGTTATGAAAACAGGCCTTCTGCCAATTTTAAATGAAACTAATTTTATATAAAATAATCCACCTAACTTAACCGAAGCAGTCAAGAGGGTATTTTTCCAGCCAAAGTCACTAGGAAGTGCCCAGGCATCTGTCTCCCGTACTGCATTATTCTTCTCATTGTTTTGCCACTCCCCAAGCCTTTATCCATCTTTCTATTTTTGCCCTTAAACTGGTCTCTCTATTTTCACCATTAAACTGGTCGCAAAATTCCTCTTTCAAGATCATACCATTAAAAACGAGATTTAACTGACCACTAGCCAGTTATGTGACCTAAGATGGGTCAGAGAATGACCTGGGAAGGAAGCTGAGCTTAATAAGTTATCAATGCTGAATTTAATAAGTGAATCAAAGTGCCTTCTCCAGACTTAAACTTTGTTCATTTACTTGTTAGGTCTCCATGTTAATTTTAACAATCAACAAAGCTCTCTGGATTTCAGGGGACACTCTTCCACGCATGCAATAGATCTGTCTTTACATCCCTGTTAATAATTTACCAATTTGCTACATTTAAGTCCGTTGCTAACAACAATCATATATGCTAATTTTGGATACCATTTTCTAAGACCCATTTGTTGCCAGATCTAAATTTTTTTGTCATTAAGCTATATAATCATATTTCCCCTCTAATTTATCATTAACGAATTGGGTCCCTTTGTAAATTGTATCACAGTCTCTCACTGGAGACTGTCCATTTCTAGTTTCATCTTGCAATTACAAGCAGCGAGCCACTTAGTCTCAAGGCCAGGTAAGATTGCAATATTATTATTATCCCGTAGCTCGTGCTTGTAACACCAAACAATTTATTAAAATAATTTATTCCTTGGATATTACAAAGCAAATAAATAAAGCTCAATCGCCACCACTCTTACCTTCCAAAAAAACTATTTGACTACAGCAAACAATTTCTAACATGTTTAAATCTCTCCAGACTTTTCTTTTTATAATAACAGCAGATGGTTTCTGTATGCCATAGTGGTATACCTATGCTGAGATCTGAATCTTACATTGGTACCAATATAAGATTCATAGCTCCATTAGAACCTCAAGGAGGGGGAGTGAATCTCTCCCTGGCTAAGGTAAGTGCACATGGCCCTAGGTTAGTGTAGGGGTCGGGGGGAGGTCAGGGGCGACTAAAACCCCACCAGGTAAGGACCTAGCCCCCCAAGTTAGGTTAGGTAAGGAGGTCCATGGTGTCCAAAGCCCTCCCAGCTAGGAAAGGACCTGGATGCCTAGGCTACGGTGGGTTTGGTTGCACACTTGTATATCTTTGTAGTTTTTCTCAACCAAAAACTTCCTTTCCCACTGTAGTCCCAGAATAATAGGACACGTTAAAACACAAGAAAATCATATTTGAAACCCTAGAATGCAGTTTTGGCTTAAATTAAAAATTTACCAAAATTCCTATCAGGCTCTTCTCTTTATTGGGTAGGTACATGACCCATCGACCGGGACAGGTTCCTCAAGGTTCCTTATACATAAATGGACAACACAGTATCCTATAATGCTAGGTCATGACCTAACCAGATCTTGCCTACCTAACCTAACCTAGGGCAACATTCCCTGACCTTGCCGAGGGGGGGGACCCCCATAAAATTGCGGTAATCTGTCCCGATCGGCAACTGACAGGAATCAAGCCGCTAACTAAAGTAAAGTTTTACCTGCCCATGACCTAACAGCAAATGGCTCTTTATTTTTTAAGCTTGGCCTAAGTAATGATCTACAATAGTATAATATTTGTGTTCTGGCTAGTATAGCCTACGGCTACACTACTTCGGGTATGCAAACCTGTGTACCACTAGGCCTAGTCCCTAGTCTTACATACTAATTAGCTAGGCCTACAGTTGACCAAATGCTAGGCTACTATATCAAAAAAGGGTAAAATTACAGTTTCAACCATTATGGGAAAACTGGAATAAAAATATATTTGTTGCATCAGAAATAATGTAGTTCCAACGGATTTAACATTTATTTTGACTGCAAACCATCCGATTTAGAGATTTACTATGTAATTGGAGTTAAAAAAACGAGTTTTTCCAGAAAAAGGTACCTAAATGTCCAGGAGAAGGCCGCACCCGTTTTTCAAGTATTAACGACGAAAAACGGCAAAAAACGACCAGATTGGTGTTGCACATCGCATAGAAACATGAGGAAATGAATAAAAAAGAAACTAAGAGTTACTCTTACACACAAAATCTAAGCATAAACCTACTACTTCATTTATGGGGGTTCCCAGTGGGAAGCGGGGTTTTTGGGTGGGGGGAGGAGGAGAAAAGTGATTTTCGGGGCACTACCGAACCTAATACAACCACTTAACCTTACCTAGGGCCCTGTACCCCTACCTAGGCCTAGCGGGGGGGGCTCCGCCCCCCCTGCAGGCCACTACCTAGTCCATCAAACCAAATCCAAAGTGATGGTACTGCTGTATACATCGTTATACTACCACCATTATAATAGGTATACTCTATAAATTAATGAAGCTTACCTTAAACTGTTGGTTGATAAAGATGTGCTGCTGCTTTGAGGAAAACGTGAAGCCGCTGCAAGGTTCCCTGACATGCAACTTAAAGTAGGAAGTGGCCAGGTACCCGACGACCACATTGCACTGCAAACAATCGGTAGGAAATCGAAGGTCTGTCAAAATTAATGCCAGAAGGGCCAGCCACTACCTCTGCCATAGGTACAGGAAGACAAAATGCCGTTTTTTGCTTTATTATTCGAGTATTCAGTCAAAACAAGGATACCAGTGGACACTGGACAGGTAACTTTTTTACTCCGCTGAAATGCTAGTGAAACTTAGTTTTCGACTAAAGTCGTTCGTAATTGGTTATGAAACCCATGACGTCATAACGATGTCACACCTCTCAGCCAATAATGAGTAACTGGAACTGCTTTTGTTTGCGTAAGAAAGTAAGTTAGAGGGCTCATTAAAAGTAAACATTACCGTAGAGGAAACACCTCTCCCGACTTAGGAAAAATTCGAGGTAAAAACTTAATTTTTTTTTTCTCTGTAAGTATGCATTAGCGACAATAATGTATTGAGAAGAAGTGTTTTGTTATCACGTGCTTTACTCGGGAAAAATATCAATATAATAGATTTCCCATAATGGTTGAAACTGTAATAATACCTAAAAAGGTAGTGTTTCCTCATTAGGTTACTATGTAGTACTTAGGAGGATAACCTAATTCACCAAGAAACAGAGAATGTTGTATTTGTACCCTGTGTTAAGTGAGCCGCACTCAAACAATGATATAGGAATAGACCTAGCTAATCGACCACTAGGTAGGCTACAGGAAGAATTTGCTTAACAGTTGGTCTTTTACTACTCACCTTAACCATCAAATGGTCTCTAAAATACGTGAACATCCAGTAGTAGCTATATGCTTTGCTTGAAACACAGGTCTTCTTGTGGCAGGTTTTAAAACCATTTGTAAATTAGTAGCTAAACTTCCTGGCTAACTATTTTTTCTTACTGCCTAAGATTGATAAGAGCAGAGTAGGTGCACCATTGGCTGACATTGTCTAATAAAATATGTTAAGTAAGTTTTCAATGTTTGTTTTTAGTTCATATGCTTCTGGCATCACGTATTTCATTCCCGACAATATTGTAAACATTTGAAACGTCTCGTCAGTTGCATTACTTCGTAAATACTCGTCCATTCACTGTTGTTTACTGAACACAAACAGTCAAACAATCGTAACTCAATTGATTGAGTCTTACAGAATCGCGTTCCCGTTTTCTGTGTTCTCGCGTTTATCTCGTATTTTACTTTTTTCGCAATTACATTATATTATGTTTGTCGACTGTAAAGATTTTTCAACCAACTAGAATTATATTATCAGTTTTGTTAGGTTGAGATGCCTATTATATTTAAAATGAGACAGCATTGTATATCTTTTAAAGAACGTTGCGAGCGTCTCTGAAAGTAGTAAGTTATTATTGGAACAGTAGATTCATGTTACTTTCGAAGAAAACAAATGTGCTGCTGGTTTTATTGTTTTATCAGTATAACAACCCGCATGCGGATAAGTCCATAGACCTGAAGAATGCCCATAAGTTTCTATTACGAAGAGAAACCTATGATAATGTGATGGTATATCATCGAAATAACCATCTTGTTTACAGTTTTTGGAGGTCCCCCCATCGGCTCTCATTTGGCCCTTGCTGAGAGCCCCATTAATTTATCGATTACCCATAACTGGCATAACTCCTAAGCTAATTAAGATATGTCTTCATTTGCTTCTCAGGTGTAAGTATTCATGTAATATAAGACCAAATACTGTCCTTCCAAAGATCCTTTTTCTTGTAATTTTAGGTTTAGTTACGTTTCTGTAGGAGATCATTAACTTATTCCGGACCGTTATATACATACATACATACATACATACATACATTACATACATACATACATACATACATATATATATATATATAATATATATATATATATATATATATATATATCTAATAAAAGGAGCCCATAAAAACACCAAAATGTAGAGAGAAAAGTACTATATTTCAGAGACTGCTGTCCTCTCTTCAGGTATATGAATGAGAAAAGTTTACAGAAAAGGTGGTATTTATACCAAGAGATTCGTCCACAAGTAAGCCAATTTAGGTCACCCCGCTGATAATCTTCCTTTAATCTTCTTAAGCGTTGGTTGAATGAACACTGCGTCGACGATGTCTGATGTCCAATTCCCTTTTGAGATGTTCATTACCTGCTTCTCTTTTATTAAGGACCGATTCCATCATTTGACTCTTGTACCGGCAGTTGCTGCTATAAATTACACGTGACATATTCCAGTTTATTCTATGGTTATGTTCATTTATATGATTGAAAATAGCCGAGTTCTGTTGTCCATACCTAACTGACCGTTTGTGTTGTATTAATCTCTGGGGAAGTGATTTACCTGTAAATCCGATGTAAGATTGGTCACAGTCCTGGCATGGGATCTCATATACCCCAGAGTCTTTGGGCGATGTCTTTTGTTGGACGTTAATCAGGGATTTGGCTAAGGTATTTGGGTAGGTAAATGCAAAAGGGTTGGATTTCCCAAGGGTGTGAGTTACTCTCTTAATCGTCTCCAGGTGGGGAATTTTTATTTTATTGTTGGGTGTGTCTGGTCTTGTCTTTAGGGGGTCGGTAGAAAATTACGTTTGCTTTTTGAATGCTTTCTCAATTATATGGTCAGGATACTTTAAAGATGAAAGTTGCTTGCGAATTAGTTCAAATTCTTTTTCCAGGAAATCTGGGGAACAAATTCGTAAGGCTCTTAGGAATAGGTTGCTGGCTAGACCTATCTTGATAGTATTGTCATGATAGCTAAAGTAGTGAATATATGAAAGTGAGAACGTTGGTTTTCTGTATATGGTAAAATTTGTTTTATTCTGTCGTGTCTCTGATTATTAAAACATCAAGAAAAGGAATTTTGTTGTCTGTTTCCCATTCAACTTTAAATTGATGCTGGGCACTAATGCGTTTAATTTGAGAGGAATTCATTAAAATTACCCCACTTATTATCCCAAAATGTTAGTATGTCATCCACGTATCTCATCCACAGCATGTTTTTGGGTTTTATTGCATTTATTACTGTAGTTTCAAAGTATTCCATGTACAGATTGGCTAAAATAGGACTTAAAGGACTACCCATACTACACCCGAATTTTGCTTGTAGAATGATTCCCCGAATGAAAATACGTTATTAGATGCACATAATTCAACTAACTTTATTATTTTGTCAAGTGCCAAGGGAAATGATCTGAATAGGGGGATAATTTTTCCCTTAAAAACTGAAGAACGTCCTGTACTGGTACTTTTGTGAATAGGGAGTCTACGTCAAGGCTTAAAAGTTTTATGTTGTGAAGTGGTATATGTGCTTCTCTGAATTTGTGACAAAAGTCTTCCGAATGTTTGATGTGACTGGGAGAAAAAGTGCCTAAAAAAGGAGAAAGGAGGCCAGCTAACCATTTAGAAATTTTGTAATTGAAAGCTCCGGCGCATGAAACGATGGGTCTGAATGGAAGATTGTCTTTGTGAGTTTTGGGAAGACCATAAAAGTAGGGTAATTTAGGATTAATTACTTTAAATTTCTCTAATAGTTCAATACTCTTTTTGTCTTGGCCAATTAATCTTACTTTCCGAAAAAATTCTGTGGGAACGTTCTGGAGGGGATTTTTCGTCAGTTTTTCGTAAGTATTTGTGTCGCTAAGGAAAAACTGACGAAAAATCCCCTCCAGAACGTTCCCACAGAATTTTTTCGGAAAGTAAGATTAATTGGCCAAGACAAAAAGAGTATTGAACTATTAGAGAAATTTAAAGTAATTAATCCTAAATTACCCTACTTTTATGGTCTTCCCCAAAACTCACAAAGACAATCTTCCATTCAGACCCATCGTTTCATGCGCCGGAGCTTTCAATTACAAAATTTCTAAATGGTTAGCTGGCCTCCTTTCTCCTTTTTTAGGCACTTTTTCTCCCAGTCACATCAAACATTCGGAAGACTTTTGTCACAAATTCAGAGAAGCACATACCACTTCACAACATAAAACTTTTAAGCCTTGACGTAGACTCCCTATTCACAAAAGTACCAGTACAGGACGTTCTTCAGTTTTTAAGGGAAAAATTATCCCCCTATTCAGATCATTTCCCTTTGGCACTTGACAAAATAATAAAGTTAGTTGAATTATGTGCATCTAATAACGTATTTTCATTCGGGGAATCATTCTACAAGCAAAAATTCGGGTGTAGTATGGGTAGTCCTTTAAGTCCTATTTTAGCCAATCTGTACATGGAATACTTTGAAACTACAGTAATAAATGCAATAAAACCCAAAAACATGCTGTGGATGAGATACGTGGATGACATACTAACATTTTGGGATAATAAGTGGGGTAATTTTAATGAATTCCTCTCAAAATTAAACGCATTAGTGCCCAGCATCAAATTTAAAGTTGAATGGGAAACAGACAACAAAATTCCTTTTCTTGATGTTTTAATAATCAGAGACACGACAGAATACAAATTTACCATATACAGAAAACCAACGTTCTCACTTTCATATATTCACTACTTTAGCTATCATGACAATACTATCAAGATAGGTCTAGCCAGCAACCTATTCCTAAGAGCCTTACGAATTTGTTCCCCAGATTTCCTGGAAAAAGAATTTGAACTAATTCGCAAGCAACTTTCATCTTTAAAGTATCCTGACCATATAATTGAGAAAGCAATTCAAAAAGCAAACGTAATTTTCTACCGACCCCCTAAAGACAAGACCAGAGACACACCCAACAATAAAATAAAAATTCCCCACCTGGAGACGATTAAGAGAGTAACTCACACCCTTGGGAAATCCAACCCTTTGCATTTACCTACCCAAATACCTTAGCCAAATCCCTGATTAACGTCCAACAAAAGACATCGCCCAAAGACTCTGGGGTATATGAGATCCCATGCCAGGACTGTGACCAATCTTACATCGGATTACAGGTAAATCACTTCCCCAGAGATTAATACAACACAACGGTCAGTTAGGTATGGACAACAGAACTCGGCTATTTTTCAATCATATAAATGAACTAACCATAGAATAAACTGGAATATGTCACGTGTAATTTATAGCAGCAAACTGCCGGTACAAGAGTCAAATGATGGAATCACCCTTAATAAAGAGAAGCAGGTAATGAACAGCTCAAAAGGGGAATTGGACATCAGACATCGTCGACGCAGTGTTCATTCAACAACGCTTAAGAAGATTAAAGGAAGATTATCAGCGGGGGTGACCTAAATTGGCTTACTTGTGAACGAATCTCTTGGTATAAATACCACCTTTTCTGTAAACTTTTCTCATTCATATACCTGAAGAGAGAGACAGCAGTCTCTGAAATATAGTACTTTTTTCTCTCTACATTTTGGTGTTTTTATGGGCTCCTTTTATTAGATGGAATTCTGTTGTTACAGAACACTTTTACCAGTCATAAATATAATATATAGTATTATATATAATATATATATATATACTATACTATTATTAATATATATAGATATATATATATATATATATATATATATATATATATCCATTTCTTCATTAAATGGTTATCCCATGAATCTCACTTTGGTTAATAACCTTAGATTGATGACAAAATTGTATTTATTTGTCTGTTTAGTTAATCAAACCTTGTAAATCCTTCAGCAAATGAGATCGTGAACAATGGTTTATGTTTATATTAGTGTCTGATCTTGTTGTTACATGCATACGTATAATCCACATTAAATTATTTCTCCATTAAGGCTACGTTTCTCAAGTGATAATGTCATATTTTCCCTAAACTCGCCACCTGGTCTGTCATTTACACGTTCATCAGTTACTACTAATTTCCTCGCTGCGCTCACTTTTTTTTTTTTCACCAATATGTAAACTTCTTTTAGATTCGTTTCCTATCAATCAGTTTGTAATTGTATCATTAAACTCCCTGTGTGTTTCCTTTTTATTTATTTTTCTTTCTTGTCTTTGATTCTATTCATAAATAAGTATACCTAGAGTTCCGTACAGTCTCCGATAGACTTGTAGTACTTTACTGTTTTTTTTACGATGTATCATAATTCCATAGTAGTATATGTATATATATATCTATATATATATATATATATATATATATATATATATATATATATATATATATATGTGTGTGTGTGTGTGTGTGTGTGTGTGTGTGTGTGTGTGTGTGTGTGTGTTCTCATTTCTTTTTCCACAACATTTTTGATGGGGAGTAAATTTTCGATTTGTATTTTTTATGGTTCTAATGATGAGGTCGTTAGTATAAACCATCCCATTGCATCATCTTAAAGGCCCATCCATTTGAATTCTTATAACCCATGATTGCTCATCACTGTATTAAACACTGAACTAATTGCTAGTAGTATTTAATAATGCTTTGTAATCATTGTCTATATACAGTATTATTTATCACATGGGGAACCATACTGTTTTACTGCAATTATTTGTTTAGAAAACGTAACAGATTTTCTGGTAAACAAGACAATAAATTTTATGCTCAACAAACTGCTAAAGCATCCCGTCTTCAGCAATTTTCAGTAGAGAGAGAGAAAAAAAGTTATTTATTGATTGATATTTAAGTTTCGTTAGATTTTGCCGACTTCCTAAATCTTTCAGAGGAGACACGTCATTAGTTATCTCCCTTTTCCTGGTAGCCAAATCATTAGAATTAATGCGGTGTCACAGATTATTTCTTACAGCATGACTCGTTGTGGTTTACGATCGCTGAAGGCACCCAAAAATAGCGTATGCTGTCGCACGACCTGATTGATTCGTTTGGTACTTTTCAAAAGGTATTTTTCAAACTTCTGTCGATAGACATATTTGCATTTGGTTGAGCAATATCTAATATCTAATTCGTACATGCAAGCTAGTTTGAATGTTAATCGAAGTAATAATTGTAAGATTTTTCGTAGATGCGGCAGTAGCCTGCAAGTCTTACATGCCAAAGACCTAACTTAATTACAAAAGTTGTTGTTTTATATAAAAAAGAAAAAATACTTGAATATTTAAAAAAAATACGAATGTATTAGCAATGATTGATCATGGTTCTACTGTGTTTATTTTATTTTTTCATAAGCTATGAACAATTTCCTTTCAAGACCTGCGCAATGATGCCTACCCTTGGGCTGAACGATGACCAACACGCGTGACTTCCGTTTTGGTAGACAAATTGGGTACTTGGTGCCAACTCTGCAGTAAAATGGGAAAGATACCATCCGCCTGTGTGACATTGGTTTCACTCACCACAGTCAATGGTAAAATTGGGACCCAAGACCAAAATAGGTTCTGTTTACGCTTACGTTATTCTTAATATTCCTTATAAAATTCAAGCTATACTAATATCAAGTGTTGAAGTTGCTACCCTGATAAAAATAGAAAGAAAACGATAAGGTTAATAAGCCTAACAATAGCATGCGAGATCAGACATTATAAATTAAACATCGTCGTAATGCCCGGAGTCACTGATCATTTTGCAATGTAACTACAGCTTCTAAGTTAAGTTCGATGCCAAACCATCCGAAATTTAAGATAAAAATGACACGACAGAACCATTAATCTTGACCTGAATGATGGGATCATATAAAAACATTCCATATGGGAAATTACAGAAGATCCTTTTGTAGATAGCATAATGGTGAAAAGGAAATGGGTTGAACTTAGCCTTCAAACCAGTACTGTCAGCCACCTGCTTCCCACCATCATCTTATCTGCGTACAGGACTTCCTTAATTTCCCTAATGGTACTACACTTTTCCGTGATCCTATCTTGCAGTCCGGGATAAATGGTTCTGTTCGGTGTTTTAAAATATCTTTGTCAAATTTCTTTAGGTCAGAAATCGCTATTCTATCCAGCCGGTGAAATAGTGTGTGTCAGTTAGGCTTCTGTAGCTAGACGTCACAAGAGTTTGATAGACTCAGACTTCTTTGATGAGAACTATGAGAATGGAGACTGGAGATATGGAGATTTGTGAAAGTGAAAACACGTAAGCATATGCATCGCGCACCATTGGAGACAAATAATATATATATATATATATATATATATATATATATATATATATATATATATTATATATATATATATATATATATATATAGTATATGATAGGTTTTTGTTTTGATTTATTTGATCGAAGTTATATTACTGGTTTTAATTTTGCCGAGTATATAATTTTGCTCTTCGCTTCGTTTGTTTCTCTGCTAGTGCTTTCGTTGCTTCCTTTGCGTTTGTGTTTTGAGTGTCTCTAAATTGCACTCTTTTATTATGCTTTTTCTTGTATATCTTACATTTTCGCTAGGTCGTGCAACTAAAATTTTCGCCTGCAAGTATTACGAACTTAATTTTACCAGGTTTCTGAATTATGGTCACTATATAATTTGGTAAAAAACATTTTACATGTCTTTTGCTAAGTAAATCTGTGACACTTTCAAATATAGATACGTTTCAAAGGCGCATGCGTTTTAGAGGCTAGTTAATGCGGCAATTATAGATATATTTTTCTACTTTACTATTTGAATCGTCGTTTTATACCTATCTGGGCTATCTGTCTATAGTTGTTATAGGCTTTGAGATTTTCAGTTGGGCAATAACATTCTATGCCATCATCCATTTCCTTTTTCATTCGCCCTGACTTTACCAAGTCAACCTAATATTAGTAATAGAGACCTCACCTCAGACCTCACCTCACAGACCTCACATCTTGTTCGGGTTGCCCCAGGTCCCTCAGTGTGAGGCACCTCTAATGTCTACCAGAGAGTTGCTAGTACATCTTCCGGTATATTTTGCATCTTCCAATCTTGGATGGTCTGGGATGCAGTTTAGATATTTGTCGAGCTTATTCTTAAACACATCTACGCTCACTCCTGATATATTCCTCAGATGAGCTGGCAACGCATTGAATAGACGCTGCATTATCGATGCTGGTGCGTAGTGGATTAATGTCCTGTGTGCTTTCCTTATTTTTCCTGGTATAGTTTTGGGCACTATTAATCTACCTCTGCTTGCTCTTTCTGATATTTTTAGTTCCATGATATTTTCTGCTATTCCTTCTATCTGTTTCCATGCCTGAATTATCATGTAGCGTTCTCTTCTCCTTTCTAGACTATATAATTTTAAGAATTGTAGTCTTTCCCAGTAGTCTAGGTCCTTAACTTCTTCTATTCTAGCTGTAAAGGACCTTTGTACACTCTCTATTTGTGCAATATCCTTTTGATAGTGTGGGTACCATATCATATTGCAATATTCAAGTGGACTACGAACATATGTTTTATAAAGCATAATCATGTGTTCAGCTTTTCTTGTTTTGAAGTGCCGTAACAACATTCCCATTTTTGCTTTACATTTTGCCAACAGAGTTGCTATTTGATCATTGCATAACATGTTCCTATTCATCATCACACCAAGGTCTTTAACTGCTTCCTTATTTGTGATGGTCTCATTATTAGGTCCCTTATATGCATATAGCTTTCTTTCTCTGTCTCCATAATTTATTGATTCAAATTTATCAGAGTTAAATACCATCCTATTTACCTCTGCCCAATCATATACTTTGTTAAGGTCTCTTTGTAGAGCGTTCCTATCTTCATCACAAGTAATTTCTCTACTTATTCTTGTGTCATCTGCGAAACTACTCACTACCGAATCCTTAACATTATTGTCTATGTCTTCAATCATAATAACAAACAGTATTGCAGCTAACACCGTACCTTGCGGCACACCGGATATTACCTTGGCTTCATCCGATTTCTCGTCGTTTGCAATAACTATCTGTTTTCTGTTGTGTAAAAATTCTTTTAACCATCTTCCTACTTTATCACGATATTGTGTTTTCTAATTTTCTTCGCCAATATATTATGGTCTACTTTATCAAAGCTTTTGCAAAGTCTAAATAAACCACATCTGTTTCATTTCGCTTTTCATATTTTTGAATATGTTTTCACGGTGGACTAACAGTTGGGTTTGTGTACTTTTTCCGGGTACGAAACCATGTTGTCCTTTATTAAACAAATTATTTTTTATTAAATGTTTCATAATATTTTTCTTCATTACCCTTTCATACACTTTCATAATATGTGATGTTAGACTCACAGGCCTATAATTACTTGCCTCTAGTCTTGATCCACTTTTGAAAGTAGGGGTAATATATGCTAATTTGTGCTCATCATATATCTTGCCTGTATCTACACTTTGTCTTAATAATATTGCAAGTGGCTTTGCGATAGAATGAACTACTTTCTTTAACAAAATAGCAGGAATTCCATCAGGCCCTGCAGCAGCTCCATTTTTAATTTCATTAATAGCCTGCACAATATCAGCTTCATTAATATCTATGTCAGCTAAATATTCACTATTTTCATCCCTTACTTCTATATCATTATCTTCATTATCTATTCTAGGGGTGAATTCTCTCTTATATCGTTCTGCCAGTATGTTGCAAATTTCCTTTTTTTTCATTCGTTAATCTCCCTTCAATTCTCAGAGGGCCTATTTCTATTCTTCTTTTATTCATCTTCTTCGCATATGAGTATAATAGTTTGGGGTTTTGCTTGATATTTAATAGGGTTTTTTCTTCCAAGTCCCGTTTTTCATTTTCTTTTGATTGTATAATCTTTTGTTCTGCATTTTCTATCTTACTTTTTAGTTCTATAACTTTCCATGCATTTTTTTCTTTTGCAAGACCTTTTTTCCACTTTCTGATTTTCTGGAACAAGATCCTTCTGTCTCTTGGTATGCATGAATGATGTTTACTTTTCTTCTTCGGTATATATTTTTCCACTATTATCTCCAATATTTTATATAATATCTCCGTATTTACCCTTATGTCATCACTTACGAAAATGTTATCCCAATCTTTGTTTAATTCTTCATTAATTTCTGACCATTTTATATTTTTACTGTAGAAGTTGTATTTTCCATATCCTTCCCACTTTTTCATTTCTTGCTTATCTCTATTTTCACTTGCTTTGGAATGAACTGTTAATTCTATGACATTATGGTCTGAAATACTCGCATTATAAACTATTATTTCTTTAACATAATTCATCTCGTTCACAAATACTAGGTCTAAAGTATTTTCCTTTCTTGTTGGCAGGTGATTTATTTGTTGAATGTTGTATTCTAGTAGCATATCTAATAGCTTTTCAAATTGCCTCTTATCTTCTGCACTACTATTACTCTCTTTTTTATATGTATAAGTACAACCACAATCTCCTATTCGTTCTTTCATTCTACGAAAGGAAAGTTGAAGTCACCAGATAGGAGAATAGTCCAGTCCTTGTGATTTCTACATATATCATCCAATTTTCAATTATTAAGTCAAACTCTTTAGTATTAGGAGGTCTATATATTACTATGTTCATCAATTTTTCAGATTCAAATTCTACCGCTATTAGTTCACATTCTGAGTTACTATATTTCTCATATATTTTTCCTTGTTTTTTGTCTTTCCCATATATTGCGGTTCCCCCTTGATTCCTATTTTTTCTATCTGATCTATAAGTTTGGAACCCTTTTATTTGATCATCATTCCCAGTCTCTTGGGAATACCAGGTTTCACTTATATTCATTATATCTATTTTCTTTTCATTTTGGGTTAGTTTTCTTCTAAGTACTCTATTTTTCTTTTTGAGTTACTCGTAACTAAACCCTGCGCATTCATCACTATGATGGTTTGCGTGTTTTCTCCTTCATTTAATACTGATAGTAATAAGGATTTTCCCATGTCTCTTTCCTGTTCTGGTATGTTGTTCTTTTTTTCATTTCCAGAAATTCTGACATTAAAAAATCCAACTTTTCCATAATATTTGATCTTCCTTCATCATAATTATTAATTTTGTGTCTGAATCTGCAATTTTCTCCGTTTCTGCAATATCCTCTTGCATAATAAATACAGTTATTATCTCTTGAGTAGAATTTCGGAGCTGATGCTTTGAAATTTTTTGCTGACACCTCTGCATATCTCATTGGTGGTTTGCTTTTCTCTTTTACCTGATATTCTTGATTTCTCTCTTTATTTGTTTCTTTCTTATTTTGGATTTTATTACTTGGTTGGTTATTTATTTGATTATGATTCATGGCTACAGGGTGCATATATTTGCATTTTTTGTCGAACTTACATCCTTTTCCTTCTTTTAGGTTTTTACATATTTTTGGATGCAGATCTCTGCAATCATCCCCATATCCATCTAAGTATGCACATTTACCATATATTTCATAGTTTTGACATATCTTAGGATGTTTGTAGTAACATCTTTCTCCAAATCTGCAATTCCCTCTTTTCAAAAGGTTGCAGATTTTGTCTTTCTTGTCTATTTTTTCCTCTTTCCCGTCATTGTATAGATCTGGGTAGAGCCTCTTCGGGATTTGCTTTTCTGTTGTCATATCGTAATTTATTTCTTCGTAGGTATGCTGCTTTATTGCCTCATATGTAGTATCAATGAGTATCTCTGCATCCATACTTTTATCTTGTTCTTTGAGAGAGAGAGAGAGAGAGAGAGAGCCCGGAGGGAGGTTAAGCAAGGGTCACAGGATAACAAAGACAGCCAGAGTTGAATTAGAAACCAGCGGTACACCTATTTCAAGCTCGGATAAACACCACCCCACGAACAGGAACTCACTACTGTAACATGTGCAAACTGAGAGAGAGAGAGAGTCGGGAAACGTGTGAGTAGAGAGGGATTAGCTAAATGAGATTTTGGGAGATTACGCTATGAGCAGATAAAGCGGTTAGCCTTGTCTTTTGGAGAGAGAGAGAGAGAGAGAGAGAGAGAGAGAGAGAGAGGAAGCAGTTTAAAATATTTCATAAACACGCCTTCCCTTCATCTGTCACCGCCTATTTCAGTTTTCGAACCTTGGCAACATTCCAAGAATGTCATGGAAATGAATATCATACTAAAAAAAAAAAAAAAAAAAAAAGTATCACCCATATGCATCTCTGTATCTTGGGCAAGTAAAACAAGTACCGCTGCTTAATCACAGGCCACAGCAATGAAGCATTGACATTATTCCAGATCAAATCAAAATCGCAGTGAAGGTCCAGTTTAATTTCGGAAGATCACGCCAGGCTGACAACGAGAAAATGTGGGCTCAGGGTAAAATTGCTCCATGAAACAATGCGTTGAGAGACAGTGCAAACTTTTACCTCCGGGCCGGTAAGAGGGAGAGAATGGCTACACGCAATTTTCGGAGGGAAGGATATTTGCTACCGTTTTTAAAGTTGCCTTGGTAACTCTGCGAGGAAATTAGCGTGTGATTTTGTACTGTAAATAATGTTGAATCTGTGACAAGGTAATAAAGGTGACATTCAGCTCATGTCATTATACAACTGACATGATGAAAGATTATTAACTCCTCAATTTCACAGACGCGGTATAGGAGCAGTTGATGCTCCTCAGGTTAATTCTCTCTCTCCTCAATCCCCCTGCAGACCTCAGGCCCCATTATAGAAATGGCAGGTCCCAAGATAATGATATGCTACTGTAGTGAGGGATAAACTGAAGACACCAAAGGTGCTTATTAAAAAAAAAAAAAAAAAAAAAAAGGAGGGGGGAAATGCATTTTAAAAGTTGGAAAGTGACGGAAAGAAATCGCCCTCTTTTATGTTGTCATAAAGGGGGAAACTGACATCTTGTTTAAAAATTCTATGATGAGGGAAGGGGAAATTGAAAAGTGTAACCAGAAAATGAAGAAAGTCAGAGAGAGAGAGAAGAGAGAGAGACCGACCTATACGTACATTTTCTGAAGTAAATTATTATTCACCGTGGAATTACAGTTAAGTATTTGTTATGAATTTGTGAACAATTACTCAAAAACTTTAAGTCTATTAGAAGTCTAAGCAGAAATGTCAGTTGATGTTCACGCAGCATGTAGGAATGCCTTTTTTTTTTTTTTTTATCTTATTAAATATTCATCTGAAACTTTTAGACTAATTAGAACTGTCCGCAGATGCAACACTATTATGCAGGAAAAATTACATTATCAAATGCTTAGATATCGACATATGTAAGGCCAATTGTGTAAGTTCATAAGCTGTGCACTTTGGTAATTACAAGTTCCTCGTTGGACGAGTGATTTTCGCGCTAGGCTACCATTCCGGTGGTCCGAAGTACGATTCTCAGCTCGGCGAACGCGGAATGAGGGGAATCTGTTTCTAGTGATAGAAATTCACTTCTCGACATAAGGTGGTTCGGATCCCACAATAAGCCGTAGGTCCCTTGCTAGGTGGCCAATTGGTTTTTAGCCACGTAGAAATATCTAATCCTTTGGGCCAGCCCTAGGAGAGCTGTTAATCAGTTCATTGGTCTGGTAAAACTAAAATAGGATACTTTATTTTTGGTAATTATAAATGATGAACTCTGAACCTGCTTGCTTTATTTGCCAAAGAAAACAGATGTCACGCTACTATAGGTAACTCTGAACGTACCTATTTTGTATTCTGATGACCCAAGGTGGTTATAAGTTTCTCTAGATACCTTGTGATGATCTATGTATCTAGACATTTTGAAGCAAATGAGAAAATAAAGATACAATTAGCAAATGAAAATTATTAATTTACTATTATAAAATGTGTTTTTCATATGGTAGTTTTCTAGCGATCTGCGCCAAACACTATATTATTGTTTGTTTCCGTCGACTCCTCCGACCTTGGTGAGTCGGTGTAATTGCTATTCTAAAGCTGTAAGTGTGATTGTGTCCAGTAATGACCTCTTTTTAGTGCTGTGCTCTTGTGACTTTTGAGTTGCTCACCATGGATTTTAGTCTTATTTCGGACAAAAATATTCCCATATTTAGATACAGATATACAATGGTAGTAGCTAGGCTGTAACAGGTATGTTAAAAGAAAATGTAGGTTGTTTCTCTAGCCTAGGCTAGCCTAATTAATGTAATTTATACTTTGGGTATCAGTCACTTTTAGAAATACTTCCTTCATATAAGAAAGTACAAATTTTAGATGCTGTCTCATTAGCACGGTCATTAACTTTACCTAGAGGAGGGGTTGCTTTGCCTTGAGACCTAGGCTAGGTAGGTATTACTTTTGAGAGTAAGAGATAGGCCTAGGCGAAGGTTGCTTAACCCAGGAGCTTGGGTCAGTTGTTTTAGTTAGCAATTAAGATCAGTAACCTGGAAACCTATACCTGATTGTACACGAGTAAAAATATTTATCACTAGTTTAAATGTGATTTGTGGCGAATCAGACCTTCATCTCTAGATGAAATTCCCTGCTAGCCTAAAGCATTGGGCTTCATCCTCCTCCTAAGTCTAATAGTAATGTAGAACAGCATTGGACTGACGACATTTATATTGAGTAATATGAAAGCTGTTGAAATACAGGGATGCATCGCAATGTAATCTCTCTTAGTTTATCTCAATCTAATGTAACATAGGACACTTCGTTTCACCTGACTTAAAGGCATGTAACCTAACCTAACCTAACCTAATTTAACCTAACATGAATTTCCACATTGTACATGATTAGTGGAATCTCCCCCCTCCTCCCTTCCACTTAACCAGGTATGGATGGCTGTAAGTTATTGGTAAAATATATAGTATATGCTTAAATACTCTGCATGTTTATCATCTCTCTGTTGGTATCCCTAAAGGGAATGTGCAGCACTATGTCATCCCAGCTTAACCTGACCCTTAGGCATGAGACGCCTACTTCCCATAGTGGTTTCCCATTGATTTTGGACTTAATGAGCCATAAACAATTTAAGAAACATTTCTGACGAAAATGTCAAATTTGTTACTCACTTAAAACGTATCATAATACTACCATTATTTCACCTTGAAACTTGCCTACTTCCTAATTGCCATTTCCAGAACCTTTACACATGCAAATAAGGCATTCTTTTCTTATTACAGCCTTTGCAGCCCTCAGGACACTTGAAATTGCCTATACTTTGCAGTTGTTAAAGGGATGCACATATTTGTCCAGCATATTAGTTAAGCACCTGAAATACTGTGGTTTAACATTGAATATGTGTGACCTTTAAACATATGGAGCTTGTGCTTCACATCCTCTTAAAGTCTCATTGTTCTGACATTAGTATTGGGACAGTTTCAGTTTGACACTCCATTGTGTCGTAATGTATTTGTTTATCAGACTAGCAAAATACTTTGGTATGTACGTCAGACAATCAAGATGACAGACAATTGGTATGTCCAGACAGAATTAGTACGTGGTTGTCAATTGTGAAATATGTTTAAATATTCAAGGAGCAATGAGAATATAGGCTTCATGTGTGCTTCACTTAATAAAGCCAAACCTAATATAGGGTGCAGTATCCTTCTTGATATGTGGCTAAACTAATTTGGAACACCCTGTAACTTAACCTAAAAAATGGGCCAATGGTATTAGAGATCTTCCAAACCCTAACTTACAGCACAACATCCTAACTGAGTGGGGAAGCAAATCCCCCCCAGACCCATGTAACTTTGCCTGAAAAGTGTGACAGTGGCAGTTCAATGGATACATATTCACCTAACCTAATCAGGTCAGCTAACCTATGTAAAAGCATACCCATCTATGATAACCTAGGTAAAAGAATACTTATCTATGGTTTATGAGACAGACATTTTGGTAGATCATAACTAGGAGTTAGTTAAGCCTCCTTAGAAAGACTGGATGGTTAACAATGAGTTTCTTCTTTCACTCATTAATCAACTGTCAGTAACCTGTCCAGTTGTCACTCTTGTACTCATTGGTTTCAGTAAAACTACAAGAGTAACCTCGTTCATTGGAGGATTTATTAAGTCTTCAAAACTTTTCTTTTACTTGCTCACTAAATCTGGACACTGCCAACAATGGTCTTGATTATAAAGGTGCAGTCTTATGCCCCACCATTTTTTATTTAGTATTCTGCATTTTTGTTAAGGTATAACTTTGCACTTTTGATTTTCCTGCTTTCGGGTTATGCATTCCCCCCTTTTCTTGTTTTACAAGAAATGTTGGGCAGCTTTAGCAGTTTTCCACAGGCATTATTCAGTTTGCTGGTTAGTACATGTTAGTATGTACATGTTAAGAGAAGGCCAGCATCTTTATCATTGTATGCAGGAATCACCTAACTTCTGGGTAAAGAGTAAGTGTTGTATGAAGGACAGTAGTACTCTAGGTGAGGTTGGCCTGGAGGCAGGGGCGCATCAGGTAACCTGGCTCTTTATATTAGATTGAATTTAGCAAGGCAAAGTTAGGTTATATATATCTATTTTCTTGTGTTTTTGCAAGTTAATATTTTTTGTTGGAGAGCCATACTTGCTTGAGTAATGGTGTTCTGTGGTTAGTGTTGTTCAAGTAGTACTACTGTATATCTCCAGTTAGAGCCACTTCATGTATTAGCAGATAATTTGTGTCTGCACACTGTTGTTGAATTTACTTACATGTACTGTTCCTAAGTTACTTAACTTCACTGCAATTGTAGGTTCAAGTATTTTGTTACCTGCATGTGTTGGTAGGGTGTGCTTATTCAGGTATTTGTATAGTCCTCTAATCACTGGAAAAGTTGTAAAGCTTTATTTCTTAAGTAATTTAGGAAAAATCAAGTTGGAATACTTTGCCTAAAGTTTTTGCAAAAAATCCGTCTTCATTAAGTCATCAATTCCTATAGAAGTTGAATTCTGCTGTTTTTCCTCATTTTAGTGACCCAAGTTATAAATATATTTGTTTTAATGTGCTTGAATTTTGGAAGTTAACATCAGTTAAGACCTTGTGGAAGAGGAACAATAGGTTGTCATGACTGATGTTTTTCCACTTTGGTTCTACAGGCCTAAGATTATTACAAGTTACTGTGGCATTGAAAGATTGCCAGTGGTTTATTTCCATGAGAGTTTTGGAAGTAGCATGCTGCAAAGTATTTTTCAGTCATTTAGACATGGAAAGATGATATAGATGATCATGTAGGCCAGCTGAGCAACCAGGTGGAAAATGTATTAAAATCTAAAGTGTAAGTAGAACTTGTTTCACTAGAAGTGAAGTTTGACAATTGAATGCTCTTAATTTACTCGTCTTTCAGAAAACATTAACGATGAAGGTAACCAGTTTCACTGAGCCATGACATATTTCACTTTTTTTGTTGCAGCGTTTTGCTGACCAAAGTTTTTAAAGAATTTGATTGGGCACTAAAGACTGAACTATACAGACTTTGATATTTCCAAATATTGACAAAAAGCCACCTTACTGTATAGCTTTGATTTATAGTTTGTTGTTTTGGGAAATTTATATACCTTTTAGTGAATTTCCTTACTGTTAATCAAGTCAGTGAGTTCATCTACAGGTAGCATTGGTTCAGTTATATTTCTTTTAATTAGCATAGCTTAGGAATTAGCTGTTTTGGTAACTTTCTTTAGTCGAGTTATTGTCTTATATACTACGTACTGTTTAATGTTAGTTTAAATGTTTATAGAGGTTTTTGTTCTAAATTTTCTGATGTATTTCTTTTGTACCCACAGGTGTGCCATGAATCCTGATGTGATATTACTATACTACTGACTACAGTTTTTTGGAGTTGCACTGATTAATGCTTTAGGTAATGTACTTGCCATAACTATATGCTGTTGAGTTTACTTTTGTGCAATGTTTATTAGGTTTGGGTAGGTGGTAAAGTATATAGTCTTGTATTTTAAATCTTATTAGATTTTTATGTCGACGTAGTATCTTTGTGGATGAGCCCAAGCTTAGTAAGACAGTGTTGTTCCAAAGAGTGGCATATCTGCAGACTGCAGTAACTAAAGGCCAATCGTTTCTCTTCCTGTGCCCTCCAGAGTTACAGAAAAAATTATTTTTAAGCCACTATATATGTATGTGGAATCTAAAAGATTGGTGGCTGATAGTCAATATGCATATGAATATAGGAAGCAGGTACCAGCGCTGCTCTTTTAGACTTGACATGCCATTTCCAAGGGTTTTGACTGCAGAGTAATTCTATTAGATATTAGTGCTGCTTTCAGTTTAGTAAATCACATGGCACTTATCTAGAAAATTCAGAATCTTGGAGGGGGTGGATATGTTTTAAGACTACTACAAGATATACCTACAGGTATACAGCTGCGCATTGCTGTGGAGGCGATCTTTAGTGAACCAAGAACTACTATTGTGTCTGGAGTTACACAGGGCAGTGTTCTTGGTCCATGGTCCACTGTTATTTTTAGTGTATACAAGTGATATGGTTTTTGGCATTGAAAACCAGAGTGTTCAGTATGCCGATGATGCCACGCTTGTTAGTGTAGTAATCTCTGCTTTTAGAAATGAAGCTGCCCTCAGCTTCAAACGGGACATGGACCGGATTAGGGAATAGTTTAGGCCAGTGGTTCTCAACCTTTGGCACTTTGAGGAACCCCTGAGACAATTTTTCTCATCCCAAGGAAAACCCCAATTAATATATATATATATATTATATATATATATATATATATATTATATAGTATATATTTTATATTATATGATATATATATTATATATATATATATATATATATATATATATATATATATATATATATATATATATATATTATATATATATATATATATATATATCTATATATATATATATATATAGATATATATATATATATATATATATATATATATAATATATTATATATATATATATATATATATATATATATATATATATATAGGATATATATATATATATATTATATATATATATATATATATATATATATATATATATATATATATATATATATATTATAAACATACATACATAAAATACATACATATATATATATGTATATATATATATTTGATAGATATATATAGGTATATCGAATATTTTTATATATATATATATATATATATATATATATATATATATATTATATATATTATATATATATATATATATATATATATATATATATATATATATATATATATATATATATATATATATATAATATAATATTAGAAATAATCAATACATAATCACTTGTGGAACAGATCCCGATGGGAGTTAAATATTATATATATATATATATATATATATATATATATATATATATATATATATATTATATATAAAAGCATTTGTAATAATTACCTTTAGTAAAACAGAAAAAAAAATCTCTCATGATATGTTACGATACAATAAATTATAGGACTACGATTTCTCACGCCATGTTTAACGAAGAAAAATATATACTTATAAATAACAAATAATTAAATAAAACATGAATTCCCACGGAACCTCTTGCGATCGTTCCCGGAACCCTAAGGTTCCGCGGAATCCCGGTTAAGGAGGGCTGGTTTAGGCAGTGGGTTATGTAGCTGAACTCGAGTAAAATTAAAACACTATTGCTTAGCAGATTTCGGACAGATTTCCCACCCCACCCTCCCCTTCAGGTTGATGGAACTTGCTGAACGAATCTGGAGCTTTTTCTATTCTAGGTGTAACTCTTGACACATCTAACTTTTGAGAAACAGCCAATGAACTGCTTCTGTCAGAGATTTCATCTCTTTTAGATAATGGTCTCATCTTTTGTTTGTCGCTTTTTCATAAGTTTTTTCACATTCAAATATATCCCTGATCCTCTATCTGCTGAGAGCAACCAGATTCGCTGAACAGCTACACCACCATGTAGTAAATGTGCCTCTCTGTCGAACTTCTCAGTTCCAAAGGTCCTTTATTCCTCCCGTCGTTGGACTGTGGAATATCCTCGCAGAGGATGTCGTGCACTTAGGGGTTGTCATCACGGACGGCATGCTCCTTTTTATCCCGAGCAACGCCGGTTACAGTAGCTAGTAATAGTAATAATACGTGATAATAAATGGTTTGCATACACTGTTAACTTGTTCATATTGTGTTTATATATGCTGCCATACGGTTATATTATACTGCAATGTTTTAGACAATGTCATGAACTGGCGTATGTTTCTGTTTATTATTATTATTATTATTAGGTATGTTGACCAGCTTACAGTTCAAATGATTTCCCTTGCTCTCACGGGTTGCCAAAAACGTTTTGGTCAGTTGTAACAGTAACAATGGTGACAATTGCTTTTGATTTTCTGTTAATGAAAATTGGCTGTATCAATCATGAAAATCTAAGGCATCGTTTCATTCGTTTGTTATTTGGTGTTGAAATCTGTCGTGAACACAGGAACTATCACGATGCTGGTGTTACTATTCAAAATAGTAGATCTTATTTGGGAATTTCACTTAAAATTAATTCATTTGAATTTTTTTATTCTTTCAGTTATCTCCTGTTGATCAGGGAGGTGTGACTTTCATAATTTAGGCCACTGTATGACAGTTAATTCGTACAACTGACCATTGAACGCTAATGGTGGACATGCAGTTAATCAGTATATTGCTAGTATATATTGATCATAGGTAAAAGTTTTTGGCCATCATGAGAAAAAGTAGATAGTAGCTTAACTAACGTATTGCTAAAACCCCCATTGTATCAAGGAATAGAATCAGACACTTAGAAAATTTAACGGCCTCCATCCAAAGAATAATCCACTTGTTAATGAACTATGTTGAGCGAAAGCCAAACAAAATCTTGATAATGATTAGTACCTACAATTAGACATTTCATTGCAGCATCACAACTTGTGTGAACTGATACTCAATCATTGAAGTTTTCGTTAATTCCCATGAACATAATACGTTATGTACCATGATATTTAGGTGCAATATTATGCAAAGAATAGATTACTGCCACCGTCGAAATACTTTGTTCTTTACTAAACCAAGAGATACTATGGTCATCTTTGTTAAAATTGGTAGGGCTTGTAACATAAATTATTTGTCCGTAACATTATAGTCGACTGATTGAAGAGACGCAAGTGAGAAAGAATCATTTTATGATTCATATTTTTCACTGTGCCCTCTTCGTTATTGTGAAAAATGCCAGTGATGAAAGTGAGAGAGATAAAAGTAGAGATGTGTTCAGGTTATTGGAGGAATAACGTTAAAGACTTTCAATGTCTTGCCTTCATATAAACTTGAAAATGTTGTTGGTGCTGTTTCGATATTTTATCAAAACGGATTTTATTTTACCGTAGCATTAATTAATCTGGTCGTTTGATTAGTGTTACCTTGACTGCCTTATTCAAGTGTGTAACCCATAAGATCTTTACCTTCGTTATATCGTCAGTGTATCTTTTCTTATTAAACCCTTCACAATTTTATTTTATTTTTTGTTGGCCCCTGTTCAGTTTTATACTTGCTTGTGTCCGTTTATAGGTATATTCAGACACACTGAACGATTTCTTGGTTTTCTCCTATTTCCTTTGTTCATATCCCCCTCGACCTTATTTTTTATTTCCATCCATGTTTTCTTTTATAGCTCGTGTTTTTCTCTTATTTTTGTCATCCACATCCCTTGCGTCTCCCCTTTCGCAAATTGTTCCTGGCTGTGAGAGAATTTCTATTTCTTCCTTATCTCCCTCCTCCTCCTCTTTCTTTCCCTCTTCTCCCTTCTTTGACCAGTCCATCCCTCCCCCCCTCACAATGGTTATTCCTCCCTCCCTAACCCTTGCCACTCCATCACCCGTAGAACATAAGCCCCCCCCTCTCTACACACACACACACACACACACACACACACACTTCAGATATCAGTTCTCCCTTCTCACTGAGCTCTTGCATATATTTCCTTCTCTCATCGCCAAGGGGGGATTTTCGTTGTCTCCCACCCCCATACTACCTCCCTCACCCCCACACTACCTTGTCTCCACCCCCATTGTATTCTGCACCCCCCCCCCCCGCCCTGCCCCCCCTCCTCCCATGATGTCACCTTGCTCTCCTGTTACCGAGGGAGAAAATATTTTCTATAACACTTGTTCGTTGGATTTACGTTGGACGAGAAATGTTGCTTGGGGGGTGAGCAGCAGTTTGTGTACGGGTTTATTTATTTATTTATTTATTTTTTTACCATGCGACTGTGCGTGCTTCGTCTGAAATTCATATTGTAGGTTAGCAATGCAGTGTTATCAAATTGCCATAATTCCATGTAAATAATATTACATGGTAGTCCATATATATATTATGTATATATTATATATATATATATATATATATATATATATATATATATATTATATATATATATATATATCTATCTTTGCAACTCCATTCTTTGGTTTTTACTGTACCTCCATTCATATTCTCTTCTTTTATCATACGTTCTACCCTCTTCTAATATATTGTTTCGTAGAGCGGCTGCGAGAGTTTCCTTTTGTTACACTGTCTAAACCTTTTTACGCTCAGTTTTCCCTTCAGCGCTGAATGACCTTAGAGTTCCTAGCGTCTGGCCTTTTGCCAACATTCTATATTCTGTTCTATAGTGGAGTGTGAAACAATAGAGCCTCTGTGAAATCACGCCTCTTAAGTCGTAATATGTTTTCAGTCACACGACTCGACAGTGGTTTGACTCATTTCTGGTAACATTGATGTGTGCCACAGCCAGACGTAAAATATTAGTGCTCTAGCTAACCTGTAAGTGGGTAAAAAATGATTTTTTGTGAAAGTAATTGCAATGAAAATATCACGAAAAATAAGATGTTTTGATATCCTTTCGTTCCGTTGCGTTTTACATAAATTTTCCATAGGTATTCATATTTGTTGTACGACATTTTTCCCATCCTACGCTTTCTGAAGCGGAGAGGCAGGAGCAGTGTTGCCAGACGTACGATAATTGTCGTACATGTACGATAAAAACGGCCTTGGTACGATGTACGATAGCATTTTCCATAATCGTACGGTTTGTACGATAATTCTAAGGTATTGATAAGTATATAATTAAAAATATAAGTGGTCGGTGAACTCCTCCATGAAACTGGCTAATTTCTAAAAAAAAAAAAAAAAAAAAACCGATTCAGAGTCCGTACATGGCTTGCCGCCGCTTGTCTCCAATTGTAACGTGGTTCAAAGCTATTGGAACAGTGGGAGGCACTGAAGCAATTTTTCTTGGAGAAGTGGTTCGCTGAGAAACTATTAGCAACAGAGTTGATTATCAACTCCCTTCATGATCCTTTCATGAAGTTATATTTCATGTTCCTTGACTGGGTTCTTCCAAAGTTTACTGAGTTCATCACATTTTTCCAGTTAGATAAAGCAGTGATAACAGTTCTCCATGATACAGTGTCCATGCTATTCAGAGACCTTCTTCTCTCATTTATGGACAGGACCTATGTAATGAAAACTGATGTAAATACTGTAAATCCTGAAAGACATGACAGGCATCTTAGTGACAGCCAAATGTATGTACCTAGGAGTTAAAGTTATGCATGGATTAAAAAACCCCTCCATACAGGAAAAGAAAGCTCAACAGCAGGAGTTTTTTTTTTTTTTTTTTTTTTTTTTTAAGAGAGGTGTAGAAGTTTTCTTGTAGTGGCATGCACAGAAATAAAGAAGAGGTATAATTTCAATGATGGTGTCCTGTCAAAGTTAAACTGTCTCTGTCCAAAAAATGCCCTCTCATCAGAATTCAGAGAAGAATCCCCTCCCCTCTTGCATCTGAGCTTCCCCTGATTGTACCCCCAGATGACCACTCACTACTTCAAAAGCTGGATGATCAATGGAGAATGTTTCCCATATTGCAACATGAACTTAAACATCTCATTAATGAATCACTTGATAAGTTCTGGGGAGAAGTGTCCCAAAAAGAGTCTAGCTTTTCAGACCTAGCCAATTTTGCTCTAACTGCTCTTTGCTTGCCGCACTCTAATGCTGAATGCGAACGAGTGTTCAGTAAAGTTAACCTCTTTAAAACTAAACAAAGAAACAGACCGAAAACAAGGACAGTTAATGGGGCTCTTCTCTCTGCTAGTTGCACGTTTATCATGTTCAGCTGGTGATTCTCCACCTATAACAATATCATCCAGATATGGATAAGCAAAATCATAAGAAGCTAACAAGTCGGAAATGAACTTCTGAAATATTGCAGGAGCAGAATGGATACCAAATGGTAACCGTAAATATCTATATAGACCCAAATGTGTGTTAAGTACCAAATATTTACGGTCTTCTGGAGCAACTTCCATTTGCAAATAAGCATTATTGAGATCAAGTCTGGTATAATGCTTATATCCAGACACATTGGAAATTAATCCTGACATATTAGGTAATAGGAATTTAGATTCATGAAGAATTTAATTTATTTTACGAAAATCCCCACAAACCCTAAGGGATCCATTCTGCTTCCTGACAGTAACAATTTGCGAGGCATAATCTGAGAATTCTACTCTTTCTATAATCTTATTTTTTTCAAGCTCTTGCAGCGCACTCTCAACCTCACTGCGTAACGTCAGTGTCACCGTGCGGACCTTCTGAAAAACAGGAACACGACCAACTTTAGGATACAATCGGGCTTGAAAGTTCTTAATAGGTTTCAAACTATCTACATTATAGTTTTCCATAAAATCTGTTATATTTAACTGATGGACATTAATTATATTGCACTTATCTATTAAATTCCTAACAATCAAGTTATTTGGGGAGTCTGACCCAACAATTATGAATTCAACGTCTGAATGATTTTGCTGTTTGTATTGAAAATTTGAAACTTTGACCTTACCAAATACTTTGATTGGCACTTGGTTTTAACCCTGCAATTTAGTTCTACAGTTCAGTAATGTCCAATTTAACTTCTTGAAATCATCGTACTTTAATGTAGAAATAGCTGAACCGGTGTCAATTTCAAATAAAAATGGCTTATGATTCAATTGACAACTAACAACATAAGGTTGAACAGAACTCTTGTTTACTATACA
>NC_087212.1:34820823-34868323 GCF_015104395.2 Macrobrachium nipponense
AGCTGTGGCCATCATTATTTCCTTTAAAGGGAAAAAGGTCAAGTTCCTGAATACGCTATTTCGAAAGAAGAAGAAAGACACTACCTGGTGACGGTTTGTGATCGGGAAAAAACATCATCATTAACACCGTAGCCTTTTTCTCTCTCTCTCTCGTCTCTCTCTCTCTCTCTCTCTCTCTCTCTCTCTCTCTCTCTCTCTCTCTCTCTCTCTCTCTCTCTCTCTCTCTCTCTCTCTCTCTCTCTTAGTACTGTTGCAACATCACATATATCACACACACACACACGTGCGGTAAACTTGCGTAAGGGCTGTCATTATTGCCATGAGTGGGTCTCAATAGTCCCCTTTCAGGTGTGCCCATTCCTACTTCAGTATACTTTTGATTCATTCGTGTCCTTTGGCGTTCCTTGTGCGTAGACAGCATGTCTAAAAGGTGACCTGACTTTGGGGCAATATATATATATATATATATATATATATATATATATATATATATATATATATACACACACATATATATATATATATATTGTATATATATGTATATAAATGTATATATATTTGATATATATATGTAATATATATATATTACTCTAATGGTATATAATAATTAATATATATATATATAAGTATATATATATATATGTATATATTAATATATATTGTATTAATATATAGTATATATAATAATATGTATATATTATATATATATTTATAATTATATATATTTATATATTTATATATATAATATAAATATATATTATTATTATATATAATATATATATATAAATTATTAAATATATATATATTATATAATATATATATGTGTGTGTGTATATATTATATATATATATATAATATATATATGATGTATATATATATGTATATATATATATGATATATGTATGGTATATATATATATATATATATATATATATATATATATATATATTATGTATATATATATATATATATATGTAATAGATATATATATATATATATATGTATATATATATGTATATATATATATAGTTATCTTATATTTATATATATATATATATATATTACATATATATATATATCTATATATATTCTATATATATATATATATATATATAGATTGTTAGGAGAGAGAGAGAGACCGTATTTTTGCGTAGAAAAAACAAAAAAAATAAAGAATCTAATGTGTGTACTACCATGCTTAGTGTATAATGCTTCAATTGAGGATTATATTAATATTATTCATTCTGTCTATCTATCTATCTATATATATATATATATATAATATAATATATATTGATAGACAGAATGAATAATATTAATATAAACCTCAATTGAAGCATTATACACTAAGCATGGTAGTACACACATTAGATTCTCTCTTTTTTTGTTTTTCTACGCAAAAAATACGGTCTCTATCTCTCTCTCTCTCTCTCAACTTATTGAATGCAAAGCCTTAAACCTAAATGAAGGAACAAATGAAGAATTACGGACCTTCGGAGAAAGAAAGAAAGAAAGAAAGAGAGAGAGAGAGAGAGATTTCAGCAATTTATAACACCAAGAGACAAGACATAATTAAAATTCAGAATCTTTCCTGCTATATTTCGATAAACCAGAATATCTCTCGTGGAATATAGAAAATCAACGATAATCGAGAGAGAGAGAGAGAGGCAGCAGCTGTTATTAGGACGTTTTTGTCCAGATGATGTTCGAAATCCGGAAGAATAGTCGTCTTGTTTGGTGTGGCTGCCTATTCGCTGGCGAGATTTCTCTCCTGACTGATGATAATGGAGCTGAACAGCCTAAGGAAAAGGAACTGAACGAGAGAATTGCGGCCTTGCGAGACGCCATCCAGTACCAGAGAGAGGAGCGCGTGCACTTGGACAGGACAATAATTCTTCAGCTACAACAGAGGCTCGACTATCAAGAAGAGAAGCAGAAGGCGGGCGGAAGGGAAGAACGCGTTCGTGAAATGCAGATCACTCAGGAGGTGTTGCAACAGCAGGCCTTGCAAGAGAGGGCCCACTGGCTCGAAGCTGGAACGATAAAGAGAAGAGGGAGAAACGGCAGCTGGAAGACAAGATCGTCAAGATGGCCGAAGAAAACCAGCATGTGAAGAAGAACGTGAAGGAAATTGGTGAGAGGAACGATGCCCTTTGTGATAGGATAACTGCCTGCTCGACGGGCTCGAGAAACTCCTACGACAGAAGGAGAAAGACGTGCAGGTAAAGATGGCAGAAGCGGCGCGGATAGCGAGGCTCATCCAGGAACAATAAGACTGAACTGAAAAGTGGGAATCCGACAGGAAAGAGCTGGAGCTGAGGTTGGAGAGCCTGCAGAAGGACTTGGAGGACCTCTTGGAAGGAAATGCGTGGACTCCAGTGTGAAGTTGAGAGAGCGAAACTCAAGAGGAACAAGCTGGCATGCCTTCTAGAGGAAGGAAATGGTGGCCTTGAGTCGCTGGAGAAGAAGGCCGGTGTCCTGAGCGAACAGAACGACCAGATGGATGATGAGGTTGGATGGCTGCGAGGAGCGAAGGAGAAAATGGTCTCCGATTTGAAGAAGCTCCAGGAGACATAAAGACGAATGGAGGAGAGCAACTGAAAACTGCAGAAGATTCTGTCGATGTTGAAGAAATGGCGTGATGAAGACTGCACTGGCCTCACTTAGACGGATAAGATGTGGAAATTTTGAGGAGGATGTTTATTGAATGGAAAATTTTATGTTTATTTTATAATAAGTTTGTTTTGGTAATCGTTGAAGGAAATTGAACTAGAAGAGAAATAGATATGTTAAAATGTTTTCTTAGAGTTTTATTGATTCCTGGATGGAAAAAAACAGCGGGGGAATATAGAAAGGGTGAAGAAAATAAGGGGATTGGTGTAGGTGCCGGGAAAAGAAAGAGGACTAGGAGAAGCCCCAAGAAAATTGACAGGATTCAGTAGGATGGGAGGAGGTGCCAGGAGAAGAAAAAGAGGATTCAGTAGGATTCGTGGAGTGCAAGGAAAAGAAGTACAAGATTCAGAGAATCCCCAGAAAAATTGAGAGAATGCAGTGGCATATTCTGAATCTAAGGAACAGAATAGCTATTACACTGTTCAGGGACTGGCGGGCGAGGCTCGCCACTGGTCCCGGGACGGGCGGGCAGGCGACCGCCGCGGGTCTCGGAACGGGCGGGCAGGCGTCCGCCACTGTTCCCGGGACGGGCGGGCAGGCGTCCGCCACTGTTCCCGGGACGGGCGGGCAGGCGTCCGCCACTGGTCCCGGGACGGGCGGGCAGGCGTCCGCCACTGTTCCCGGATGGGCGGGCCCCGGCCCTGCCGCGGGTCCCTGGGACGGGCGGCAGGCGTCCGCCACTGTTCCCGGACGGGTGGCCGGGGGAGGTCCCGGGACGGGCAGGCAGGCGTCCGCCACTGTCCCGGTACGGGCGGGCAGGCGTCCGCCACTGTCCCGGGACGGCGGGCAGGCGTCCGCCCACTGTTTCCCGGGATGGGCGGCCCCGGCCCTGCCGCGGGTCCACGGGACGGGCGGGCGAGGGTGTTCCCGCGGGCAGGCTTGTCCGACGGGCTGGCTGGCGGCTCCGCCACTGGTCCCGGGACGGGCGGGTCCCGGGAGGGCGGTGTCCGCCACTGTTCCCGGGGACGGGTTGGGCGCCGGGCCCCGCCGCGGTCCCGGGACGGGCGGGCAGCGTCCGCCACTGGTCCCCGGACGGCGGGTGCCGGGCCCGCCCAGCGGTCCCGGGACGGCGGGCAGGCGTCCGCCACGGTCCCGGGATGGGCGGGCCCCGGGACAGGCGGGCAGGCGTCCGCCACTGGTCCCGGGACGGGCAGGCGCTGGGCCGCCGCGGGTCCCGGGACGGGCGGGCCATACGCCACTGGTACCGGGGACGGCGGGCGGGCCCCGTCCCCGCCGCAGGTCCCAGGACGGGCGGGCCCCACCGTTCCCCGCCGCAGGTCCCAGGACGGGCGGGCCCCGTCCCCGCCGCAGGTCCCAGGACGGGCGGGCAGGACGTCCGCCACTGGTCCCGGGGGACAGGCGGGCCCCGGCCCGCCGCGGGTCCCGGGACGGGTGGGCAGGTGTCCGCCAATGGTCCGGGACGGGCGGGCCCGACCCCGCCGCGGGTCCCAGGACGGTCGGGCAGGCGTCCGCCCCTGGTCCCAGGACGGGCGGGTCCCGGGACGGGTGGGCAGGTGTCCACCACTGGTCCCGGGACGGGCGGGCAGGCGTCTGTCACTGGTCCCGGGACGGGCAGGCCCCAGCCCCGCCGCGGGTTCACGGGACGGGCGGGCAGGCGTCCGCCACTGTTCCCGGGACAGGCGGGCGCCGGGCCCGCCGCCGTGGTCCCGGGACGGGCAGGCAGGCGTCCGCCACTGGTCCTGGGACGGGCTGGGGCACCGGGCCCCATGCCGCGGGTCTTGGGACGGGCGGGAGCAGGCGTCGCACACTGGTCCTGGGATGGGGCTTGGCATCCGACGGGAACGGGCTAGGCGTCCGCACTGGTCCCGGGATGGGCCAGCCAGGCTGGTCCGCCCACTGGTCAGGCGGGCGGGCGTCCCGGGATGCCAGGCAGGCGTCCGCCACTGGTGGGCCCGGACGGGCGGGTGCCGGGCCCGCCGAGGGTCCCGGACGGGCGCAGGACGTCCGCCACTGGTCCCCGGGATGGGCCGGGCGGGTGACAGCGCAGCGTCCGGGCCACTGGCCCGGGACGGGCAGGCCGGCTGGGCCCGCCGCGGGTCCCAGGGACGCGGGCATACACTGGTACCGGGACGGGCGGGCCCCGTCCCCCCCGCAGGTCCCAGGACGGGCGGGCAGGCGTCGCCACTGGTCCCGGGGACAGGCGGGCCCCGGCCCCGCCGCGGGTCCCGGGAGGCGGGTGGGCAGGTGTCGCCACTGGTCCCGGGACGGGCGGGCCCCGTCCCCGCCGCGGGTCCCAGGACGGTCGGGCAGGCGTCCGCCCCTGGTCCCTGGGACGGGTGGGCAGGTGTCCACCACTGGTCCCGGGAAGGGTCGGGCAGGCGTCTGTCACTCCCGGCCCGGGATGGGCAGGCCCAGCCCCGCCGCGGGTCACGGGACGGGCGGGCAGGCGTCCGCCACTGGTCCCGGGACAGGCTGGCGCCGGGCCCCGCCGCGGGGTCCCGGGACGGGGCGGGCAGGCGTTCGCCACTGGAGTCCTGGGAGGGCGGGGCGGGCCCGGGCCCCCGCCCCGCGGGTCTTGGGCACGGGCGGGCAGGGCGTTCCGCCACTGGAGTCCTGGGATGGGCGGGGGATCCCGGGACGGGGCGGGCAGGCGTCCCGCCTACTGGTCCCGGGAGATGGGCGGGGTTCCCGGGTGATGGGCAGGCAGGCGTCCCGCCACTGGTCCCGGGACGGGGCCCCGGGGGGTCCCGGGATGGGCATGGCAGGCTCCGACCACTGGTCCCGGGAACGGGCGGGTGGCCGGGCCCTCCGCGGGTTCCCCTGGGACGGTGTGGGCCAGGTGTCCGCCAACTGGGTCCCGGGACGGATGGGCCCCGGCCCCCGCCGCGGGGTGTTCCCAGGACGGTCGGGCAGGCGTTAGCCCCTGGTCCCGGGACGGGCGGGGGTCCCGGGACGGTGTGGGCAGGTGTCCACCACTGGTCCCGGGATCGGGCGGGCAGGTGTCCGCCACTGGTCCGGGACGGGCAGGCCCCAGCCCCGACCGCCGGGTCACAGGACGGTTTTGGCGGCAGGTGTCCGCCACTGGTCCGGGGACAGGCGGGCGCCGGGGAGGCCGCGCGGGCTGGGCCCCGGGACGGGCGGGCAGGCGTCCGCCACTAGTCCCGGGACAGGGGGGCCCGGGCCCGCCGCGGGTCCCGGGACGGGCGGGCAGGTGTCCGCCACTGGTCCCGGGACGGGTGGGCCCCAGCCCCGCTGCGGGTCCCAGGGAACGGGTGGGCCCCCAGCCCCGCTGCGGGTCACTGGATGGGTGGGCAGGCGTCCGCCACTGGTCCCGGGACGGGCGGGCCCCAGCCCCGCCGCGGGTCCCAGGACGGGCGGGCAGGCGTCTGCCACTGGTCCGGGGACGGGTGGGCCCGGCCCCGCCGCGGGTCCCGGGACGGGCGGGCCCCATCCCATCCCTGCCACTGTTCCCGGGACGGGCGGGCAGGCGTCCGCCACTGTTTCCCGGGACGGGACGGGCGGGCCCCGCCCCCGCCGCGAGTCCCGGGACGGGCGGGTGCAGGCGGGTCCGCCACTGGTCCCGGGTCACGGGCGGGCAGGCAGTCGTCCACTGTACAACGACTGTACACCCCGGGAGGGCGGGCAGGCGTCCACCACTGTACCCGGGTTATGGGCGGGCCCCGGCCCTGCTCTGCGGGTCCCGGGCGGCCGGACGGGCAGGGCGTTCCGCCACACTGGGTCCTGGGACTGGGCGGTGCAGGCGTCCGCCACTGTTCCCGGGGACGGGCGGGGCCCGGTTTTCCCGTGATGGGCGGGCAGGCCGTCCGCCACTGGTCCCGGGAATGGGCGGGCATGGTCGTTCCGCCCCACATGTTCCCGGGATGGGCGGGCCCCAGCCATGCCGCGGGGTCCCGGGACTGGGCGGGTCAGGTGTCCGCCAACTGTTTCCCGGGCCGGGTAACGGGCCGGGCAGGCGTCCGACCACTGGTCCCCGGGAACGGGCAGGCGTCCGCCACCCCCCACTAGTCCCTGGACAGGGGGGCCTGGGCCCGCCGCGGGTCCCGGGACGGGCGGGCAGGTGTCCGCCACTGGTCCCGGGACGGGTGGGTCCCCACCCAGCCCCGCTGCGGGTCCGTACGGGCGGGCGGGCGTCCGCCACTGGTCCCGCCGGACGGGCGGGCCCCAGCCCCGCCCGCGGTCCCAGGACGGGCGGGCAGGCGTCTGCCACTGGTCCCGGACGGTGGGCCCCGGTGCCCCCGCTCCGCGTGGATCCCGGGACGGGCGGGCCCCATCCTGCCAGCCCTGTTCCCGGGACGGCAGGCAGGCGTCCGCCACTGTTCCCTCCGGACGGGCGGGCCCCGCCCCACCGCGGGTCCCGGACGGGCGGCAGGCGTCCGCCACTGGTCCCGGGACGGGCGGGCTAGGCGTCCGCGCACTGGTCCCGGACGGGCGGGCAGGCGTCCGCCACTGTAACCCGGATGGGCGGGCCCCCGCCCTCCGCGGGTCCCGGGACGGACGGGCAGGCGTCCGCCACTGTCCCGGGACGGGAGGCGGGCAGGCGTCCGCCACTTTGCCCGGGACGGCGGGCCGGGTCCCGGGACCCGGTACGGCGGGCAAGCTCCGCCATTGGTGGCCCGGGACGGGCGGGTCCAGGCCCCGCCGCGGGTGGGTTTTCGGACACGGGCAGTGGGGCGTCTGCCACAGGTCCCGGGACGGGCGGGCGGGGGCCCGGGCCCCCCGCCGCCGGTTCGGGGTGGGACAGCGGGCAGGGCATCCACCGCCACAGTTCCCGGGGGACGGGCGTGGGAAGCGTCCGCCACGGTTCCTGGGACGGGCGGGGCCGGGTCTGCTTCGGGTCTCGGGTCAGGCGGCTGGTGTCTGCCTGACCATCCCGGGACCCATGGCGGGCCCTGCCCGCTCGTACCATGACGCGTGGAGGACTCCGCCTGCCTGGTGTCCGCCCGTACATGGACACGTGGCAGACCCCACTTGCCCATCTCGGGATCAGCGGCGGACACCGCCCGCCCATCCCGGTACGCCCTGCGGGCCCGGCACTCCCGTCCTGGACACGTGGCAGACACCGCCGCAGTTCCCGGGATGGGCGGGCAGGCATCCATCACGCGTTCCTGGACGGGCGGGCTGGACCCGCCGCGGGTCCCGAGACTGGCGGGCAAGGGTCCGCCATGCGTCCCAGGATGGGCGGGCAGGTGTTCGCTGCGGTTACCGCGATGGGTGGGCGGTGTCTGCCACGTGTCTCAGGACGGGTGGGCCAGGCCTGCATTAGGTCCATGGACGGGCGGGCGGTGTCCACCGCGTGTCCCGGGACGGGCGGGTTGGTGCCTGCTACGGGTATTGGGATGGGAGGGCGGACTCCGCCACGTGTCCCGGGACAGGCGAGCCGAGCCGGCCGCGGGTCCCCAGGTCGGGCCACCAGTATTTGGGCCCTCGTCGGTGAGGTGACCAGATTAGAACGCCATGGGCGGGGCCCTTGGCGGGGAGGTGACTTGATCTGGCCGCCAGGGGTGGCGCCTCTAGAGGGGAAGCAAATGGGTTGGACTGCCAGGAGTGGGCTTCCCAGTGGGGAGGCGACTGGGTATTGCCGTCAGGGTTAGCATCCTTGTGGGGAGGACACTGATTTGGTCCCCTTGGGTTGGGCCCCTGGTGGAGAGGAGACCGGGTCAGGTCGTCTGGCGTGGGGCCCACGGCCAGGAGGAAAAAAAAGTCTAGTTTTTCAGACCAAGCCAATTTTGCTCTAACTGCTCTTTGCTTTAAAACTAAACAGAAACAGACTGAAAACAAGGACAGTTAATGGGGCTCTTTTCTCTCTGCTAGTTGCATCAAAGGTTCTGGAGGGTCATGTGCTCATTTTACTCCTGCAAATGATATGTTTTCCAGTCATGTTTAATTATATATATTTATTTTAAATTACTACTCAGTGATGATATTTTGATTTTTGATATTTTGGAGTGTTTAAAGAGATGTATGAGTGGGCCTATCAACTCACATATCTTCGTGTTAATTCGTTATCAGTTTAGTTTACACTATGGAAAGAAGTGACGTTCTAAGCTGAATACTTTTTTTTACCACATATATAGTAATATAGTAATAATTTGTTCATAACAATTGTTCATAACATTAACTAATTATTTATAATTCCATTCTTTTCGTTTTTGTAGAGAGAAATGTTTCATTTGTATTTTTTTCTTTATGTAAATTGCAAGATATTTAATGACTGCAAAGAAATCATACATATTTATTATTTTGTCAAATTATAAAAATGTGTTAAATATCAGAATCAGTGTAAGATAATAATTACGATAAAACCTACAATTTTGTACAATATTTTTACTGAAAACCCCATAATTTTGAGGAGCCAGTATCCTTTTTAAAGTGGGGGGGCCCAGATACCATAGAAGTATCCTGTTAAAATAAGAAAATCAAGCTTAAGTAAATTTTTATATTGATGCCTATTTTCAAAATTCAAATACCATTGAAATCCTTGATAAATTCTACATCGAAAGAATTGGAAGAATTTACAAATTATTCCAATTTCTATTTTTAATGAATTTTTGAATAAGGTAATTAAATAAAAAAATAATTTTCTTATATCAATGAATTTTTTTTATTTTATTTATTTTTTTAAATCTTTCTCAATTCATTGGATAGAGCAACTCTCTGAGTATTACTTGCTTTAGTTATTAAAATTTAGTTAAAAACTAAGGAAGCCTTAGGGTTTTAAAGCAATGCATCTAAAAATCGGGAAAAAAATTAATATAAAAAAACGAATGGATAGAAATTTATGAAACTTTTTGTAGTAACTTTCCATTAGGTTACTTATAAATGGTTACCAAAACATAATTGCTCCAGGCAATATTTCGATACCCTCCCCCCAAACTGAGGCGGTCCCCTTAAGCTTCTCGCTTCGTAGGTCAGAGAGAGAGAGAGAGAGAGAGAGAGAGAGAGAGAGAGAGAGAGAGAGAGAGAGAGAGAGAGAGATTCGGGCACCTACTACTGCGTAACGTTGTCATAGGTCTTTAAATGGAAAACAGTTATATAAATTAAGCATAAAAATAGGAAACACCCGCTATTGATAACCAATAATTAAATCACTAATTCGAAGATAATGATTAGATGATACTGGACCGATTAATTTACGTAGCGCACATATTTCATGAATGAGGGAAAGTTATCAGACTGTAAGATTGTTTATTGAAATTTTAATACAATTGGTAATTATCGTATGTAGTTGGTGTGTTAAATTTTCACATACACATTATAGACAGTGTTGCTAAGTAAGAATTTGCCTGTTCGCGCTCGCTTCTGAATATGTGCTACTTCCATTTGAGAGAGAATGGCAAGCAAGTTTGCCTCATGTTGAGAGAGAGAGGGAGAAACCACGCAACCGTGTTCCATGCTAAGAAAAAAGGCCTAACGACGCGCGGAAACACAAATACCTATTTTGCATTTGAAAAGGGGGTTAGAGTAAATCGACTACTTCAAGAATATGGAGCAAGAGTGTATTTTCCTCCATCCCTAGAGGGCCCACCTCCCTATTTTTACGAGGGTAGACGAGCGGCCTTCGACTTTATATCTTCTGCCGAACTCGTAGAAGGATGGAGTATTTTGTTTACTCCGGCCTCTCTCTCTCTCTCTCTCTCTCTCTCTCTCTCTCTCTCTCTCTCTCTCTCTCTCTCTCTCCCAAGCCCTCCTAATCAGGATGCGCTTGTTTAATTAAACAATTTACATGAGAACTTCTGTACCGTGGAACTTCCAAATTTCCCGGGCTTAATTTTGGAAGCCCTCTGCTTTCGCTCCACCAAATCAAGGTCTGTATGACGTTAGTTTTTGTGCTAGGAAAGGTTTGGCTGCAGGTACTCCATTTTAGGAAAGGTCTAGCAGCTGGTAATTTCTCTTGTCAAAGGTATAGCTTCTGGGATATTATGTTATGAAAGGTTTAGGTGTTGGTATTATCTTTTATGAAAGATGTAGCAGATGGTATTTTCTTGTGGGGGAAAGGCTTAACCACTGGTATTTTCTATTTTTGAGAGGTTTAGCTGCTGGCATTTTCTCTTGTGAAAGGTTCATCTGCTGGTATTTTCTCTAGGGAAAGATTTAGCTGCTGGTGTTTTCTCTTGGGAAAGGGTTAGTGACTGGTATTATCTCTTGGGAAAAATTTGGTGCTGGTATCTTCACTTGGGAAAGGCTGAGTTGCTGGTATTTGCTCTTGGGAAAGGTTGAAAAAGTTAAGAACATCTTAGTTTAACCAGACCACTGAGCTGATTAACAGCTCTCCTAGGGCTGGCCTGAAGGATTAGATATTTAGGTGGCTAGGAACCAATTGATTACCTAGCAACGGGACCTACAGCTTATTGTGGGATGCGAACCACATACCAAGAAATGGATTTCTAATCACCAGAAATAAATACCAGTGGGAAAGGTTGAGTTGCTGGTATTTTTCTCTTGGGAAAAATTTAGCTGCTGGTATTTTCTCTGGAAAGGTTTAGCTGCTGATATTTTCTCTTTGGAAAGGTTTAACTGCTGGTATTATCCTTGGGAAAGGTTTTGGTACTGGTATCTTCACTTGGGAAAGGTTTAGTTGCTGGTATTTTCTCTTGAGAAAGGTTTACCTGTTGGTTTTTCTTTTTGGGGAAGGTTTGGGTACTGGTATCTTCACTTGGGAAAGGTTTAGTTGCTAGTATTTTTCTTTGGAAAGGTTGAGCTGCTGGTATTTTCTCTTTGGAAAGGTTTTTGTACTTTTATCTTCACTTGGGAAAGGTTTAGCTGCTGGTATTTTCTCTTGGGGAAGGGTTTAGGTGCTGGTATTTTTCTCTGAGAAAGGGTTTAGTGTTGGTTGGATTTTTCTCTTGGGAAAGGTGAGTTTCTGGTACTCCCCCTCTTGGGAAAGGTTGAGTTGCTGGGTATTATCTCTAGGAAAGTTTTAGCTGAATGTATTTTCTCTTGGGAAAGTTTTAGCTGCTGGTATTTTCTCTTGGGGAAAGGTTTAGCTTTTGGTATTTTCTCTTGGGGAAAGGAATTTGAGCTGCTGGTATTTTCTCTTGGGAAAAGTTAGATGCTGGCATTTTCTCCTGGGAATGGTTAAGTTGCTGGTATCTTCTCTTGCGGAAGGTTTAGCTGCTGGCATTTTCTCTTTGGAAAGGTTGAGGTGCTGGTATTTTCTCTGGGAAAGTTTTAGCTGCTGGTATTTTCTCTTAGGAAAGGTTTAGCTCCTGGTATTTTCTCTTGGGAAAGGTTTAGCTGCTGGTATTTTCTCTTGGGAAAGGTCGAGTTGCTGGTATTTTTAAGGAAAGGTTAAACTGCTGGTATTTTCTCTTGGGAAAGGTTTAGCTGCTGGTATTTTCTCTTGGGAAAGGTCGAGTTGCTGGTATTTTTAAGGAAAGGTTAAACTGCTGGTATTTTCTCTTGGGAAAGGTTTAGCTGCTGGTATCTTCTCTTGGGAAAGGTTGAGTTGCTGGTATTTTCTTTTGGGAAAGATTAGCTGCCGGTATTTTCTCTTGGAAAAGGTTTAGCAACGTCATTATCAAAGTTTATACTGAGACCGTTTTTTTTTTCTCCCAAATAATAATCTTCGAGCCACTGCCTCCCGGTTAGTGAAGTCTCCAAATCGTCACAGTGAAATGGACCGCAAACGCATACTGATTTAGCGGTGCGTGATGGGCATGAGTATTTCCAGAATCAATCGGATTTTATGCTTTTGCATATTAAATTGAATTTGAAAATCAGGATTCACTTTTGACCAGCAGTAAAGAGCCTTTCATTTTGTGGATCAGGTTTTTTTGTCTTACATGGTTTGAAACTAGCAATTGAGTTGCCAGTTTGCCATTTCTTGTATGAAATTGTTTTAGGATTGACCACAACAAAGGGGAAATTATATTTCATATCTGTAAGACCTCGGGGCTGTAATAAATCCGTAGTTTTTTTTAAAGCGATTGTAATATTTCGAGAGAGAGAGAGAGAGAGAGAGAGAGAGAGAGAGAGAGAGAGAGAGAGAGAGAGAGGGGTTGGTGGTTTGGAAACAAAATGCTATATGTTTGTTCTTTTTATTTGTTCAATATGAAAGCATCACAGACAAAACATTTTTGCTTTTTAATTTGCCTGCGAGCGACGATAATTTACAAGCAAATGTGCGTTATGAAGTAACAGTTAATTTTAGTTTATCCCAAAAATCCAGAATTATTTTTATTCACAAAAATCAGCATTATTTGACAGGCGGATGCGGTTCCAACGTGAGAGGAATTTATCATTTGTGGTAGATAGACCTAGGCGACTGGAATCCGTATTCCCGAATTTCAGTCTTTATTATTATTATTATTATTATTATTATTATTATTATTATTATTATTATTATTATTATTTTATTATTATATGTTAAGACATATTGTAAACCGTTGAGTGGTGTTAATCGATTTCGCTTATAATCGAAGCATTTTTTATTTTTCAGAGCCGTAACCTTATTTCCCGTTTATTCAAGGATTGCTAACAATTGGATATGCAAAGCGTTGTGAACATAACATTTTAAATGTCTATAGAACAAAGCGAAACCTTTGCAAGATGGTGAAAAAATGATTAAATTTGAGAAATTTAAGCTATGAAGGCTCTTTCAGACATCCAGCGCACAAGATAATGTAACGAAGTTAGAGAGAGAGAGAGAGAGAGGAGAGAAGAAGAGAGAGAGACGAGAGAGAGAGAAGAGAGGGGGGGGGGGGGGAGTGAAACTACGAAGATCTAAATGTGGAGCTGGATGAAGAGCAGCAAATGCACTACGAAGTAATAGTTAGAGGTGCTGGACAGCAAGATTGAAGAAAGGATACAAGAATGGAAGCGAATTAAAGGTCTAAAAAGTGGGTGCATCTAGGGGTCGAAGGGACACTGCTAAGCATAGGAGGTGCACTGCCGGCACTACCTTCGTACAGGTGGCGTGATCGGTATGGGCTTGACCTGCCACTTCGATGGCTGCGAGTTCGATTCTTGGGCTTTCCACTGAGGGGTTAGAGATGAGTATTTCTGGTGATAGAAGTTCACTCTCGACGTGGTTTGGAAGTCACGTAAAGCCGTTGATCCGTTGCTGAATAACCAGTGGTTCCATGCAACGTAAAAACACCGTACAAACAAACCTTCCTACAGAGGTTATCAGAGATACCAATACCAAAACTTTTTATATTATGACACACTTTAAAAAAAAAAAGATAAATATACATAAATAGGCGAAGCAAACGTTAATAGATATCCATGTTTATGTGTTGCCTGGGAGTTGTGTGTGATTGGTCCCAGAATTAGCGTTCCTCGATTAGATGAACAGAAAAAAACTTTTTTGATGAGAAAACTTTCGGCTTCATCGAAAGTTGAGCTCTGTTGCAGTGTCATTGTGACTATTCGCAAAGCATTCCTCTCTTCAGAGAACTAGTTCGAAGGTCACATGTTGTAGCGTCCGTGAAACGTTTTCAGAGTGTCTGTTAGATTTGCAGACAAACTGTTCTGTGGAACCCGTGAATGATTTATAAGCAGTATGATACGCACATATTATATATATGTGTATATATAATGTTTATATATATAATACACACACACACACACACATATATATATATATATATATATATATATATATATATATATATATATATATATATATATATTTATATATATATATGCATACGTATACATCCGTTGCATTTTGGAATAGGGGTCATGGAAATCTTTTGTAACTTTCAGAACCTATTATTGTTGTAAGTAGTGTTCATCCAGTTTTATTTACCCCCCAATCATAGCTGTAATGGATCGTGTTTATATGACCGAAAATCTGTGGATAATGTTAAGTTGTCAGTAACTTGTGGTTTGAGGTGTATTATTTGTAATGTTTATGGCTGAGTCGTATAGGAAATAATAATGGTAATAAGAAGGTATATTAGAGGGCCTTAGTCCCCCTACACGACATAATTTTATTTTTTACGCCAGCAAGATTGTCTCAGTACTATTGAGTTATTCATTTTCCCCAAACCGTTCAGTGTTGTGCTCAGTATATTCACTTTTCTCATAGCATTCCAAGAAGTAACTTGTATAGTTAGGATAGGGCTTGTATTACAGTTGTATAAGCTCAAACGTGGATTGTATTATCAATGCCACCCCCAGACAGGACAACTATTATTGAGTCAACTTGAACTTCTAAAGGTGGTTTCAGTGCTGTTGAACAGCCCTTCAACCTTCCCCTAAGATGTTCAGTAGTTTCGACAAGACCAGAATATTACTCAATAATATTTATTGTGTCGGGTTGCCCCTAGTATTAGAGATGGAGACGAAGGAAGTGGGCTGATATTGAAAAAGGTATTAGGTCATTTAATATGGGGAGCGTGATAGGTTCGGCGAGAGAAATAAAATGCTCCAGCATGAGTAAGAAACCCGAATTTCTGACGTGATTTATGCTTGTGTTCTTTTCATAAGTCTGCTTTTATGATTGATATGATATCTGTCCAGTTTTATCAGATGCCTTGATTTTCTAAAGAACTTTAGGTAATAGTTGCTTTTATTTTTTATCAACGTTTTTTTCTTGGGAAAATTCTCTCAAGGACAAACGGAATTTAGAAGTGGAACTAATCACTGCTTCACTAATTGGGATTTAATGTACGTCTATTAAGGCTTCTTCATAGGGGAGTGAAAGGTTCCCCTCTTGCTTTTGTAATTAAGTATTTCAAGGGTTTATATAAGTGCTGGTAGTAAATACGCTTAGCGAGTAGGTGTTGATTTAATGTGATAGTCTCGACAAAGTGTGTGTCAGCAACGTGTGTTGATGAATAAAATATAGTCTCTTTGGAAGTGTCTGGGTAAGAGGCGAGGTAGGATGGAACCGGGAGACGAGGAGGTAAAAAAAAAAAAAAAAAAAAAAAAAAAAAAAAAAAAAACAAAAAAAAAAAAAAAAAAAAAAAAAAAGGCCAGGAACAGGATTAATTAGACCGAAGAGATGACGTTTGAAAAAGTTTTAATTAGGGATAGTCATCGGAGAGAAGTGTTAATTTTACCCTTGATGTGAACTTAACCCTTTATAAATGAACCTTTAAAATTATACAATGCTTTTCTATATTGTAGTATAAGATAAACGACAGTTATGTGCTTTTTCATTCTTGTTATGCGTTTATACATTATATTATGATGAAGTAATAATGAAAGACGTTGTGTAGTGATGTAATAGGTACTGATTATGAACATTATTAATGTTGTTTTTGTTATAGATGATTTTGTTATTGCTGTTACTGTTGATTATTGATGTTGTTGTTGCTGTTACGAAATGTTACGAGAATTTGTTTGTTAACTTTGATTTGATCTGGTCACATTGATAGTATTTATAATAATTTTTTGGCTTTCATTGAGAATTATAGGTTAAAATATATGTTTTTTTGGTGTATGGAAGATTTGAGCAAAGTCAAGGTTATTGTTTCTCAGAAACTACCCTGTTATATTGTGACACTATACACGCATGATACACACACACACACACATACTATATATATATGTGTATAATATATATATATATATATATATAATATATATATATATATATATGTATATATATATATGCGTGTGTGTATAATGTATATATAACTCTCTATATAATATATATATATAGATATGTATATACACAAACATACATACATACATAAATAACCAGATATTAAGCTATCAATAGCCTTAATATCTCATTTAATTTTTTAAAAAATCATATTTGTGCATGTGGTAGAACTATTACATACATACATATATACATACATACATGTACGTATATATGCGCATATGCTTACACACTCACACAAGACATGAAAGGAGAGACCGTGATTTACCTAGCATTGCCGATCATGAATCAGTGCAACCGGCCTGATGCATGTGTGTATACTCCGTAATTGAAATGCAAATATCAGGGCTCCCTTGGATGGCATTGCTGCCGCCCCCCGACCGAGGTGGGTTAATTAGCGGAAGTCGTATATAAGCGGGATTATGTTTTCAAGCAAAACTCACTTTTATTCTGTTGTCCCACTTTTCGCAATATTCTTGGTTTTAATATTTTAGTTGTTGCGAAAAGTAGAAGTTTTTTTTTGTAATGGGGAGCTTTTTTGAAGGGATCGGTCTCATTTGTATTGTTTTTTTAAGGCTGAGTAATGTAATAAAAGGTTTCATAACTTATAGTATACCTGTTGTATAAATCCACCTATAATCGTGTTTAATTATTTGCATATATAATATCGCAAATATATATCTTTCATTTATATACATTAAGAGATCAGCACCCGATAAGTTTTAGGTTCCATATAGTGTATTTTGAATTAACTTCGTATTTTTTTTTAGCTCATAAATGCTTTTTTTTTCAATTGGGAAATGGAATCACTCTAAACTAAAGTATTTCACAGTTATTTGAGAACGAATTGGCCCGGGTTTCTTCTCCCCCTCGTAACCTTCTACTTTTGGTGACTCTCCTTCATTTCAGAGGAGCTTTCCGGAGCAGCCAGCTCCCTCATAGAGCCAAGTTTGTGAGTCGTAAAATAAGTTGTATAATAAGTTTCCAATCTTTTGCTCTTTTATTTATTTTTTTTTCTTTTTAGAGTTTTGGTGTCGGTATTAAAGGGTAAAAGACAAAAGGGATACGAAACTCTTATAATGAGATTTGGAAGGGGACGGTAAATGGAAAATATAATGATATGGGGGGGAGGGAGGGGGGTGGTGTTGGAGACGAGTACAGGAAAATGTACCATTAAGGTGGAGGGGGTTAGCTAAGTTTTTGCTTTCTGGCCGACTGTTGGTTCTGCTGCCGCCATATTTCAATTAAGAGACTCTCTCTCTCTCTCTCTCTCTCTCTCTCTCTCTCTCTCTCTCTCTCTGAAAACCGGTGTTGTGTCATATTTCAATCATAAGTTTATTAGAAGTTTTCCTTTTGTTTTTATAAGTTGAAAATGACGGATTAGATAGTTCTGATAAGTTTATTGTTCTCTTTATCCCATCTTCGAATTTTGTGAGGTGGAGTTTATTTATTGCAGAAAAAGTTTACAGAGAGAGAGAGAGAGAGAGAGAGGAGAGAGAGAGAGAGAGAGAGAGAGAGAAGAGAGAATGTGCCTAAATGAAATTATTAACATGTAATTAGGTAGGGCGAATACCAACAGGAAAATGATAGGGGTCGGGAATCCAAAGCGCTTTACCCCCCCCTCGTCTTTACCTAAGGACATTGTCAAGGAACGAGTGAAATACAATTGGAGAGAAAGGTCTCAGGTACACAACAAGATCAAGAAAACCAGATGGTTAATTGTCAAAAGGGTAAAAATTAAAGAGATAATCCAGGAGTATTGGATATCACACGGTCACAAACATAAACATAGATTTAACCCTAACCGAAATTACAAAGTATCCGTACAGTCCAAAGCATGTAAATCTGAATATATTTATCTACAACTTTTTTCATTATGAAGGCATCAAATAAACCAAGACTTAAATTTAGAACATTTCCATTATTTGACTTGATGAAACAAGATTCAATGATATACCTTTTAACTGTGTCATTACATGGGATTAAGGCTCTTGCTTGACTCCAGTTAATAGGATTATCTAAATCTCTCAAATGTACGAATAATGCATTCGATACTTGCCCAATTCTCACAGAATAATGGTGCTGTTTGAGACGTTGTGTAATTAGGTGTAAGTCGAAAGTTACTCCAATCGAAAGTCTGGTATGAGATTCATAGTTGAATAGTACTCACTCCATATTGAGAGAATATTATTCGAAAATCTTTTGAATGGTTTCACTCCTGTGGTCTGAGCAATATCTCGTCGATGCCCTTGCCAGTTCCTGATTCTCTCTCTCTCTCTCTCTCTCTCTCTCTCTCTCTCTCTCTCTCTCTCTGTCTCTCTCTCTCACACACACACATACACACACATTTATGCACAACAGCTGATTACGGAAAGTTACATAATTCACAGTTAACGGTGACGGAGACAATGATTTTCGAAAAAAAAAACTGCACATGCCGTTTTCATTTTCATTCGGCTCGGAGATCGAACACAGGTCCCAGAGAGAGAGAGAGAGAGAGAGAGAGAGAGAGAGAGAGAGAGAGAGAGAGAGAGAGAGATTCGTAGAACGGTAAAATTAGGGGAAGTGGACAGTTTTTTCCTGAGAGAATGTGGTTTGAGAGTAGGAGAAGAGAATGTTTATGAATTTTTCTGTGTACCTCAACTGGGATACGTAATGCACACCAACAATTAAATTACTCGTTTGGTGGGCTTGTCCGAAAATAAATAATTAGACAGGAATCAGCCATAAAAAATAGATCCTTCTATTTATATTAAAGGGGATTCAGAAGTCATCAGTTTGATGCCATTCACAGTATCTATCAAATGAAATTAAATGTTTTCTATCAGGGAAGAGAAAAAAAGATTCTTGGTGTATGTTGAAATGTCATTTAGTTGGTACACAGACTCAATTAAAAAGAGGTACAAGAACGTTCTACAGAAGGTGTAATTAAACGATTCAGCCCCGTAGGGGGGGGGGGGGGGGAAGGGGATTAGTACCATCAGTGCACCTCATCATGAGGTATTACTTAAGGTTCTCTGCAGCGTGCCTTCGTCCACTAGCTGCGACCCTTTTCGCTCCTTTACTGTACCTCCGTTCATATTCTCTTTCTTCCATCATACTTTTCACCCTCCTAACAATTGATTCATAGGGTAACTGCGAGGTTTTCCTCCTGTGACGGCTTTTCGTTTCAGCACTGAATGACCTTATAGGTCCCAGCGCTTGGTTTTTGGCCTAAATTCAATTCTAAATGATTCAGAAGTGTAAAAGTGAAATGGATTTGAAGACTGGGAGGAGCTCAAGAGAATCGTAAGAATTAGTGTTTGTGTTGGAAGAATTGAAGACTAGGATGTGTAAGTATATAAAACTTGATAGAAGGCGAATTAAAAAAAAATGAAATTAGTGAAAGGTAAATCCTGACACTGTTATTTGAGTTTTTTTTTGCAACGGTAATTAAACAATCATTGTTAGTGAAGAAGATTGAATGTTGTAAAGAAATCTGGGTAAATGGAGCACGTGGGAAGTGTTCAGAAATACCACATTTCTCCTCTGTGAGACTGCATCACTAGGATGGATTAGGGCAAATAAAATTTAAGTTTGGAGAAACCTTATAAAGCTGTTGTTCGGACAAACACTTGAATTTATTAAAAATTAGAATTACACGAGACAGACTGCTAAGTCTTCTTGTACCAGAACGGCTTATAGTATGTATGTGTGTGTATATATAATATATATATATATATATATATATATATATATATATATACATATCATATATATATATTATATATATATATATATATATATAATAATAATAATAAAAGGAGCCCATAAAACACCAAAATATATAGAGAGGAATACTATATTTCAGAGACTGCTGTCTCCGTCTTCAGGTAGATGATTGAGAAAAGTTACAAAAAAGGTGATATTTGATTTGAAACCATAGAATCAATATTTTCGTTTAATGTTAATGTAGTGTTCTCTTATAACAATACCATTAAGATATGCTAATTAAGAATAGTCCCTTAACAAATAACAACATCATTTAAAAATTCCTTGTAAGGATTGCCCATCGTTTTACGTTGGTCAGTCAAGTAAAAATTTATGTTTACGTATTAATCAGCATATGTATTCAGTTAGAACAGCCCAGACTTCAAATGCACTGTTTATCCATCTGAGTGAAAAATCTCATTGTATTAATTGGGGTGATACCTCTGTAATTGCTAGATCTGATGATTATGTTTCAAGAAATTTACTGGAATTGGCAATTATACAAATCACTAATAAAAACAACCTAAATCTTTGTCTGGGAATGTACCATTTGGACCCATATATTTGTAAGATGTTTATGAAGGACCTTAAAATAAATGTACTACTAATAAATTAGTCCCACATGTATATAGTTATTATTTCTCTCTCTCTCTCTCTCTCTCTCTCTCTCTCTCTCTCTCTCTCTCTCTGGTTCGATATTCTCTCTTCCTCTTTCTCTTGCTCGATATATATATTCATATTTTCTTTCGTCTTTTCATTACTAATAATATTTTGGGGAAAATTTGTGTAAATTTCATGATAAGTTGTATATGCTTCCTTGTTTTTTCAAAATGTACTGTTTTCTGGAAGAATAACCTGTTTACCGCATGTGTATCCTCCAAGGTGTGGCTACCCTCAGGCGTTTCCTAGTTTCTGTAGAGTGAAATCGACCGTATTGCTAATCTTGTAGTGTCAGTTTGGATATTAAGCCTTCTTTTGACTATGTTTTCCTCTGTAAAATCAGCTTGCCTTAGTAAAGGGTTGGAACATGACCGAAAGTACTCGGCTATCTCGCTTTTTCATTTTTTCCTTCATGGCAAAAAACCTTTATATATATATATAATATAATATATATATATATAAATATATATATATATATATATATATGATATATATATATATATATATATGTATATATATATACATATATAGTATATAGTATATAGTATATATGTATGTATGTATGTATGTATGTATGTATATGTATATAATATACAGAGAGAGAGAGAAGAGAGAGAGAGAGAACGGGAACGGTAACTGACTGACCTGATGGGCACAAAGAATGTGACTTTACCCAGAACAATACAATAATGTTACACCTATCCATTGTGTCTTTTGTACAGAAGATGAATTGGAAGATCTCTCTCTCTCTCTCTCTCTCTCTCTCTCTCTCTCTCTCTCTCTCTCTAAGCGCCACTGCCTTTTTAGCCGTCCACTGCTACTCTCGTTATTTCCCTCACTTTTCATGATCACACCAAAATTGCATTCTTCGCCCTCTGCCCCGTCTACTTCCATAGTCCATTCACTCCCTAGCCATTTACTCTTACCCCTCTCCCTCCCCCATCCCCGGGTCGTTGTTACCATCAAAATTAACTACGAATTCCTCTCTCTCTCTCTCTCTCTCTCTCTCTCTCTCTCTCTCTCTCTCTCTCTACATACGCCTTAATCACCATTTTGCTGTAGGAAGTATGAACCTCTCTCTCTCTCTCTCTCTCTCTCTCTCTTGTTTTAATCAGCATTCCACTTTAAGGGAGGGTTCACGATGGTTCCCGTTAGTTACAATTCAGGTCTTTGCGACATTTGATTGCATGCTTTTGTTTCCCAGTTTTTATTTTGTGACCGTGCATACGACTTAATTTTGCATTTATTGACAGGTTTATTCTTTTTTCATCAGGAAGTCAGCGGCGCAGCTGGAGAACTATGCGGGTCCAAACGTTTGTGTATTTTGTTCTTGAATGACTTGCGGGAGGACCATCATTGCCCTTTGTTTTGTGCGTGTGTGTCGTAACCCACATTTATCCCATTTAAAGGGAACAGTAATAGGTATTTGCCCGTCTCCCTTTGTGTTGGTTTAAAGTGGATGGATGCACATACACAGTCGTTTAAAGTGGGTAGACAGACGCACATTATCTACACGTATATCTCCCATTTGTACGATTGGTAAAAATGTAGGCTAATGAAATGATGGAAGGTCTTAAATGAGTATATTGAGGGAACGTATTTCTTTATTTCTTGGTTTCTTCTGTTCTGGTGTTTAAAGAAAGGCCCTGAATGGTTTGTAGAGCATACAGGCTTGCCCACTTTTTTTCTTTCCTCAGCTTCAGAATATACCTCCCTGCATTCTTTCATCAATTTTCCCACCGAGTTGTATAGTCTAACAACTTTGTAATTTTCAGTTAAGTTCTCTTAAAATACATCCAGCCAATCAGGACATAAATCCAGTTGCTTTGGGGAAAATAAATTTGCACAGGGAAGCCCCCTCAGCTAAATAGAACAAAAGTACGACTTTTGTCGTAGTATTCTCTAGAGACTTACTTAGTAACTATCTCTCTCTCACTCTCTCTCTGGAGTAGTTGTGATCCAGTCAGTTTTCCAACACTGGTAAATTTCGAGAAGGTTGCCGAAAGATTTTGCATATTTTTTCATCGCAGACCAATCGTTTGATCGCCAAGTTTTAACACACACTTCTACGCACACACACACACACACACACACACACACACACACACACACACATATATATATAGTATATTATATGATATATATATATATATATATAGATATATAATATATATCTACTTATATCATATATATATATACATATATATATATATATATATATATATATATATATATATATATATATGTGTGTGTGTGTGTGCGTGTATATATATATATATATATGTGTGTGTGTGTGTGTGTGTGTGTATATATATATATATATTATATATATATATATATATATATGTATGTATCTCAGTTACTGATTTTGATATTAATGAAGAGTATCCTTGTTGATGTTACAGACGATGACTGGCTCTCTCCGAAGGCTCAAACCGCCATCCCGTCCACTTCCTTTTTAGACAAGGCGTCTTCTTTCTGAGGTAAGGGTGTACAAGTATTTTCTCTTTTATATTGAACGCGTTTTCTTCATAGCAAAGTTAGAAGACTTTCCCACAGTATGTAACAGTCACTAGAGATACTGTTGGTGTTCTCCAAGTATCTTCTATAATGATAAAATCCGGGTGGATCTTGTATTTCCGCCCCGGGTGGGGACGGGTTAGATAGGGGACCTGTTTGTTCGCCCCACCTAGGTAGGGGATCGGGAAGGTAGGGGAGACATAACACATCCAAACTCTTTCTGCTAGCCTGTTTGTTCGCCCCGAGTGGGGCGGTGTATATTATGTATCGCGTGTCATCAAGCTGGTGTTATAGTGATATCTCTTAATGTTTTTTGGTGCTGGCAGTCTTTTTAATCGACTCAGATTTTTTTTTTCCACTGAATTGTTTTCTTGGATATTTTCATTTTGCCCCTCCTGGCTTTTTCCAACGCCTTGCTTTAAATTTATCTAAACTCTTAAATCATTAATCTGTGGACCTGGGTAAATCATTGAAGGCAGACTTTAATCTGTGGACATGGCTAAATCATAGAAGGCTCTGTTAGCTTCAGACTTTAATCTGTGAACTTGGCTAAATCATTAAAGGCTCCGTTAGCTTCAGACTTTAATCTGTGAACTTGGCTAAATCATTAAAGGCTCCGTTAGCTTCAGACTTTAATCTGTAAACTTGGCTAAATCATAGAAGGCTCTGTTAGCTTTAGACTTTAATCTGTGGACCTGGCCAAATCATTGAGGGCTGTTATTTTCAGGCTTTAATCTGTGGACCTGGGCCTGAACAATCCGAACAGGCATTAACTTCAATGCTGTATCCGATTTCGCTGATGTAATGTAAGTCAAGGCCCTCGTTGATATTGGTATGAATAATTTTTATTATTTTTTTACCTGTTTGATTGATTATCTGAGAATTTCCATTGATGATAGATATCAAAAAGTTCGCCTAGAAAAATTTATATCCGTGATCTCTCTCTCTCTCTCTCTCTCTCTCTCTCTCTCTCTTCCATATCCATCACAATATTGTTACCTCATTTATTGGGCGATTTTACATAAAGTACATAAATACATACATAGAGAGAGATGAGAGAGAGAGAGAGAGAGAGAGAGAGAGAGAGAGAGAGAGAGAGGACGTAGATATAGTAAAACGAAATTGGATTGGTGATTTTTCATATAAGGAAAGAGAGAGAGAGAGAGAGAGAGAGAGAGAGAGAGAGAGAGAGAGAGAGAGAGATGCCTCGTGTATTTAATCAGCAGCTGCAACACGCCCATTAATTAAGCTAAAATGGAATTCTTGTAAGCTGACCCTAGCCAGGTCAGGAACTCCCTCCCCCCTCCAAGAACTCCTCCTTCCAAGAACTCCCCTCCCCAATCCCCCCTTCCTCTTTCTCTTTCCTTGTATTTCTCTCCTCACTAACTTCCCTCCCACTCTCTATCGAAAGTCTCTCTCTCGTGTGCCTCCCCTCTACTACTCCACCCCCCCCCCCCCCCCTCCATCCTCTCCTTCCCTTTCTATGTTTATCCTTGCATTAGAACTAGTGGAGTTTTGCTTTTGCTCGGTAATTTTTTTCTTCAGGTTACCACCCATTTTTTAAAATCGGGTATTTAATTTAATTTCTCTCTCTCTCTCTCTCTCTCTCTCTCTCTCTCTCTCTCTCTCTATACATACATACATACATTATATATAGTATGTATATATATATATATTTATGTATATATATATATATATATATATATATATATCTATATATATATATATATATATATATACACATATAGATCTAATAAAAGGAGCCCATAAAAACACCAAAATATAGACAAGACCAGAGATACACCCAACAATAAAATAAAAATTCCACACCTGGACACGATTAAGAAGGTGACTTAGACCCTCGGAAAATCTAACCCTTTTGCATTTACTTACCCAAACACCTTAGCCAAATCCCTGATTAACGTCCAACAAAAGACATCCCCAAGGACACTGGGGTTTATCAAATCCCATGCCAGGACTGTGACCAATCTTACATCGGATTTACAGGTAAATTACTTCCCCAGAAATTAATACAACACAAATGGTCTGTTAGGTATGGACAACAGAACTCAGCTATTTTCAACCATATAAATGAACATAACCATGGAATAAACTAGAATTTGTCACTTATAATTTATAGCAGCAACTGCCGGTACAAGAGTCAAATGATGGAATCGGCCTTGATAAAAGAGAGGCAGGTAATGAACATCTCAAAAGGAGCATGGGATTCAGATACGATCGACAAGATTTTCATTCAACCAACGCTTAAGAAGATTAAAGGAAGATTATCAGCGGGGGTGACCTAAATTGGCTTGCCTGTGGATGGACCTCTTGGTATAAATACCACCTTTTCTGTAAACTTTCTCATTGATCTACCTGAAGAGGGAGACAGCAGTCTCCGAAAAATAGTACTTTTCTCTCTATATTTTGGTGTTTTTATGGGCTCCTTTTATTAGATGGAATTATGTTGTAACAGAACATTTTTACCAGTCATATAGATAGATAGATAGATAGATGAACCTCTCCTTGAGAAAACTAGCATAACATCATAAGTGGCGCCCTGTACAGTGAACCTAAAAAATATAAAAGACCAAATCCCTAATAATTCTCTACACTTTAAACGGTAATGAAGTGTTTACTTCATTTTTCTTGTTTTGCTGCCAAAAAAACGTGATTTATTCTGTTAAAATATATCATGGAATATACTATAATTTATGTCAGAGCCGTGGGAAAGATCTGCCATGTCGTATGTTTTACATTTCTTCACCGAGACATGTCTGAAGATTCCAGAGAGTTTAAGACTAAAATGATTTCACCCTTGATTGACAAATAAAGTCGCTGGTTTTCTAAAGTAAAATAATTGGGTCACTCTAAGCATGGAGATAAATTATTAGGGCGACTGATACAGAAATATATTGCGTCTTGACTGGCTATGACATATTGTAAACAGTTTTTTTTTTTAAAGATTTTAGAACTGCTGGCAACAATAGGTTTAACTAGGCCTATAAGATTAAATTTTTACTAATTTACTTAACAACGAGTGCAATAACCCTACAGGTTCGCTTCCAGATTTCTTCCGTGCATGATCACCGATCGTCTAAATCAAATACTTGTAATATTTATCAAAGTATTTCATCCAATGACTGCTTGCCTATCGTACTCCTAGCTGACTGATAATTAAATGTAAAAATCAAGAAATTACAGTAAAGTAGCAAATATCTTCAGTCATAATAATACCAAGTTAATAATAAAAAATAAAACACAATCACAGTTTTCTCCTCACCAAAATGAAAGTGAAAATCGTACCAGTCGAACAATTGACCAGGTAGTGCAGTGATCTAGCAGCGTGCTCTAGTCTGTGAGTAGCTGTGTCCTGTTCTGTACATTGTGCTCTCGCTCGTAGAGCAGACCGTAATACCTTTGTCTGTTGTCACTTGTCGTTGCAAACTATACCGAAGGTAACCCGTAGTTTTCATCGTATTATTTGTAATAGTTAGATCCGGATCTTTTTTTTTGTTTTATTCTTCGGAAGTCGTAGATAAAAGAATCATTCCTTTTAGGTTTGGTGTACTTGCACAAAAAACAAGGCTCATCAAAAAGGTATTCATGAAAAAACCTAACCTTTCGCCCCCTCCCCCAATCTCTCTCTCTCTCTCTCTCTCTCTCTCTCTCTCTCTCTCTCTCTCTCTCTCTCTCTCCACCATCGTATCATAGCGGTACACTTGCCAGGTTTTGAATGAATCCGGTTTTTAAATCTTGAATGAATTTGCCTGGAGTTTCGCACATTATGTAATATATAACCCAGTTTTATGATTTCCTTAATTCTAAATTGAGTTTCGTCCATTTCAGCACTTCATCGACCTCGTAAGCCCCGTGCTTTCACGGTTTCTCGCTCCTCGTCCATATCAATGCGTAGGGCAATATTTACTGGCCCCCGTAGGGGTGGGGTTGGGGGGTGGGGGTGTACCGTCAGTGCACCTCATGCGGTCCACTGTACTAGGTATTACTTGAGTATCTTTGCAGCGTCCCTTCGTCCCCTAGCTGCACCCGCTTTCATTCCTTTTACTGTGCCTCCGTTCATGTTTTCTTTCTTCCTTCTTACTTTCCACCCTCTTCTAACAATTGTTTCATAGTGTAACTGCGAGGGTTTCCTCTTGTTACACCTTTCAAACCTTTCTACTCACATTTTTCCTTCCAGCGCTGAATGACCTCATAGGTCCAAGTGCTAGGCCTGTGGCCTAAATTATAGATACTTGAGTCGGTTCTTCTTGTGAGACTTCTCCCCTTTCTATCACACACCACTGACAACCAGTTCTCGGGTTTAAAGCAAACCACTCAACGACACCTGCATCTACATACTGAAAGAATTGCTGAACTACTACCTATCATCAGCATCTCCGGTTTTTCCTGTGTTTCGTAGATGTGAGAAAAGCATTTGACAGAGTAAACTACCTGAAGCTATTCCTGAAGCTGCATAAAAGGGGCACACCCCTATATCTAATTGGCATTTTACATTGCTGGTTCTCCACACAGCAATTCTGTGTCAAATGGGGCAACGTATTATCGTACACCTTCGGCTCCCTAAACGGGCTTCGGCAAGGGGCATTCTCTCTCCATACCTGTTTAATACGTACACAGATGCCTTGAATGTCAAACTGAACTCACTCCCATCGGATGCACTGTCAATGAAACAACTATAAACAACCTCTGTTACGCCGACGATATGGTTCTGATTTCCCCATCAGTGCATGGCCTCCAACGACTCATCGACACTTGCCGCCAATATGCAGGAGAATTTGAATAATCTACAACGAAACCAAGACCCAGTGCATGTCGCTGCTCCCGAGATCGCTTAAGCATATTGCAGAACCACAAATTTTCAACGGAAACCATCGGCTGGAATTTGTGCGTGAATTTCCGTATTTGGGTCACATTATTACCGACGACCTAAAGATACGGCAGACATTGAACAGAGGCGTCGTAAACTATGTACAACTGGCAAACATGATTGCAAGGAGGTTTGCCTTCTGTCACCGAGACGTGAAACTGCTGCTCTTCCCTTCGCTCGTACTGCTACAGTATCTATGGGTGTTCCCTCTGGACGAACTATACCCGAGAGACCATGAGACTTATCACTGTTGTGCACAATGACATTCTGAGACGCCTCACAACACTCCACGCTACCACTCGCCACACAGATGTTCTTAGAAAACCACCTGGACAATTTAAAAATCATTGTAAGGCGAACAATGTCCAGCCTGGTAACCCAGAGTGAGAAACAGCGGCAACTCGCTCATAACAAAGCATCCTAAGGAGTGAAGCAAGAAGAAGATCTAAATTGTGGGAAAGATGGGAAATGAGGCCTTTGTCCCCTAAAGGACTTAATCTCTGTATTAGCAAGATGTCATCTGCAGATTTTGTCATTATTATATTTATTGCTGATTTTTATTTTATTTTTTCATTATTTCTGTGATTACATCAAGTTAAAGTTTTTTTTTTTTTTTTTTTTTTGTTTTTTTTATATATTATTCAATTTATGTATTTAGCCCTCTGGACCAGACTACTGTAACCACCTAAGGTCTCTAGTGAAATTTAAGCTATATAATTTGTGCACTAACTGTTATAACTCTCAGTGCATTTTTTTTCCTCAACAATATTATTACTATTACCAGTATTATGATTACTATCTTTTATGCTACTACCTCAGCTATTTTGTGGATAAGTGCCGATTACTAATTTTTCCTATCATGTTGACTCATATATCTAGATTGTGTATGTTACTGTGTATTTTGTATGTTCATTGTATATGGCCCTGAACCGAAATAAAGGATATTATTATTATTATTATTATTTCATTCCATTCCAATATTTTCTGCCATCCTTTGTTGTCTTTAGTAACCAAACTAATTCCTAATACTCTGATTCAACGTCTCGGTCTTGATAACCCTTTGCCCACATCGTCTTACCTCTACTTACCACCGTTTCGGCTTTTCTTGTTACCTGTCTAGTAAGCAAATAATCCACCTCGACAGTCTATACACACAAGCAGACTATATATGTATGTATATATATATATATATATATATATATATATATATCATATAATATAATATGTATGTATATATATGTATATATATATGTGTGTATATATATATATATATATTAATTGCAATACACTCCCTGAACACCTGAATTAGCCCTGGTCACCGACCAGCCCGAACTATATCCCCACATATTTACCCACTAAGTGGGTAATTTTAACTGTCAGTGTTACCAACGCTGCAGGTAAAATCTAGTCAAATGAGTTACCTGTGTTACCGTTGGCAACGCTGCCGCAAATACCTGCCACCAGTGGCCTGTCTCCTCATTCCTCAATTGTTTTTTGTTCGCCTTGCTGTGCAGATCAGTCCCACATCAGGCGAACTTTTGGTCATTTAGCCCGACCCCACTCAGTTTTCGCATCTTGGTTACAAACTACAAATTTTCCCGTTTCACTTTGGATAGCTACTTTGTACTCGCTATGGATAAGTTAGGAAATAAACGTCATCGCCTTCTACAAACGCCTCGACGATTTAGCCTTCTACTGCTGGATATGTTGGTGCTCATCGGCTCTAAAATAACGTTGTCGCCGACTGCAAATGCCTCTGCTTCTACTTCATCTACAGTTCGACGATCGAGCCTTCTACTGCTGGATATGTTAGTGCTCATCGCCATCGGCTCTGCACGCCCTTCAAGCATAGGATGAGTACCCGCATTCATGATCGACGTTCTTTTTCGTTATTTCGTGTAGGAAGGTTTAGTGCAATACTAGTCAGAGATGTTTGTCTTGGTCAGGAGACAACGAAACATTAGTTAGTTATTCCAGAATTAGTGGACAGGTTATCATCTAGTATGTTAAATATATTTCTAGCCTGACGAATAATTTAACCAAAATAGAGATAGTGGTACTAGTATAGTGAATTCTAATCGTTCTTTTTCAGCCCCCCTGCCTGTTCCAGAACCAGCCCTAACGGGTGCTGGGGGTAATGGAGAACCGCAAGCCTCCGAGTGGGTAGGTTCTGCCGGCCCCCCCGGCGCGGAGCAGGCAGTGTTGGCAGCAGATTTCCCCTCCCCTCGATTTGTAAGTTCTCCAGGATGATGAAAATTTAGGTCAGATACAGACGAGTAGGGATAATAGGCTAAATAGTGTTTAGGAAGAGAAGTGCAGGCTTCTTCCGGTCGGTTTTCTATTATAAGTAGTAGTTTATAGAGGGACAGTGTCCTTAGAGCCTCTTGGGTGTTTCTTGCTTAGAGTTCCTTGTGCAGAATCTTTTAGGCCATGGTTGGCCGTTCAGATCTGGTTTCGGGTCTGTCGGGTTCTGAAGGGTTGAATACTTATCCTTCGTCTTTAAGGTTACTTTCCTCTACTTATACGATAGCGTAATTTTTAATATCAACTAATTCTCTGTTCAACGCATATCGACGTACGATAATTCGTTATGTAGAGAAATCGAATAAATTAACTACGGCTAGCCTAGTGTTCACGATGATATATCGTATGAATGTACAGTAGCCTAACCTAGCCAAAAGTATTCGCTGTAACTACATAACGTAGAGTGATTTTTATAGTGGCTAACGCTTTAGGCTCAGGCATTCTGACTACGGATAATTCAGTACAGGTGTAATTGAAACGAACGAGAATCCGATCTTAGTATAATTCAATATGAATGTAATCGAACAGAATGAAGATCAGATTCTGTCCAACTAAAGCATTAATTGTATTGTATGTATCATCATATTAGCGTAGTATAAATACTAACTCGGCAGTCATTCACGCTCTCGAATAATTCTTGTCCTGATTGGCTAGCGTAACTAACGTAACAACTCTTCCTTACTTAGGCCAGGTTTGTCGTCTTGAAGGAGACGTGTTTTCTTGAAGGAAAATACGTGTTGACTATGTTAAATGTCCAACTATGTTGGACCTTTAACATAGTCAATACTGGTATCTTGTGGCATATAATTAGATGTCAGATACTATAAGGAATTCGTTGTATGACGTCTTCATACGTTTAACAGACTAATGGCCGTCAGTAATTACATTGTGCTTATGTCAATTACAGTTACAAAAGAATTACCAGTTGTATTATCAAATTACAGTGACAACTGAAATTAATTTTGGCCTAATAAAGTTAATTTAATTACCTTAAAATATGTAATTTATTAATTTTCAATTAAATTGAAATATGTAATTTATTACTTTTCAATTAAATTACAATTACACAAGCTTGTCAAAACAGCACTGTTGTAAGGAGGCGTGGCTTAGACAGACAATGATGCCGGCTAGTCTATTTCCTTGGCTCCAGATTCAACCATATCACTTGGTCTCGGCTAATGTTTTGTTCCTAGTTACCATAATGAGTATCTGGATACTTAACTTCTGAAACAAAGTCATGCTGTTCGTCTTACGATGTAATTTAAGGCCAAAATTTGACTAATACGTCTCATTGGAAGCTATTTTTCCCTCGGCTTAGATGCGTAAATTTAGCGATTCCGTTCGTTTTTCACTTTTCTTCATAGGTATTACGAACCTTACACTTGATTAATCTTTATCGGTATGAAACAACAGTAAACGAGCTCTTTCATGCTATTACTTTCTTTTACCATGGCTGCGTTTGAATTCATTCAAAAGCTTGGGACCTCTATCTAGGTTGCTGATACACGTAATTTGCCTTATCAGCTTCAGCTACATTTATAACATGAATACAGTAATTACCGTCGCACGCGGATGAATACAATAAACAGACGTTGTTATCGGATTCGATTACTTTCGCACGCCGATCAATACAATAAAGTGATGTTGCTATAGGATTCGATCGTATTAGCAACAAGTTCTTGTTCTTTTTGTTGTTCATAGCTGTACGCAGTTATACGAGTATATTATCATTAATACCCTTTTAACTTGGAAGAGGGTGCAAATTTATGGAGGTGGAGATGTTAGACGGTTGTAATTCTCTCTCTCTCTCACTTTCCTGATTTCATTTTTTTTTCTCTACTCATGCTGTTTTTCCACCCTCTCCTAACAATTGACTCATTGTGCAACAGAGGGGTTTTTCTTCCTGTTACACCTTTTCAAACTTTTTTTTTTTCCGTCAATTTCCCTTCAGCGCTGAATGACCTCATAGTTCCCAATATTCGGCCTTTGGCCTAAATTCTATTTTAAACCCTACAATCTCGCTGTCTGATGCACGATGCTGCCTACGCCAGCTGCGCGAGAGATATAGGAAGACTTATTTGCAATGTAGTTCCGATTTTAAATACTAACCCCATCGTAAAATCGAATTAACGCAAGTCAATTACGGTAGCTTCAATACGGACTGTATTCACGACCACGTCTTGAATAATTTCCTGATTTTCTAATGTTTCTCAGATTATCATGGGGAACAGAGTCGGTCTAGTTTTTCTCTCGCCCAGTTTTTCTGTTAAAACTTATAATGTCTTTACACAACCTTCTTCAGCTGCTCATTCTTCGGATGTCGCTTCGGAGTCTTCTCGCTCATCCTGTTTTATTTACCAATATCACAGTAGAGCCAGTTTCATTCTTTCATCCTGAAATTTGGAGATGATTTCTCTCTCTCTCTCTCTCTCTCTCTCTCTGGGTTAAAGGAAATAATTTGGAGGGGCTGCCTTCGTAGCACCTTCCACGGGTCCTGTAGTTCTCAGGCTGCTGATGTTGATGCTTCAAGGCGGTTCCGCAACTCCGTATTTTCATCCTTACTTGTTTTGAGACGTAGTGTGTCCTCCGTAGTTCTTGAGGAGGCTACGGCAGTTGGAGATTCACATGCGCCATCGTTGACTGTATCGATACCGGTTGTCACCACCCACTCCTTTCATAGGGTAGTTAGTAATCTTCCTTCTTCGTTCCCATTTATATACCTTAGGAGTGTGAGACGTAACGTGCTTACCGCTGTAATTAATTGCTTGGGGGGGGGGGGGGGGGGGGGGGGGGGGGGGGGGCTACGGCCGTTCGCAGTTGTCTGCATCGTAATTAGCACCTTTTGTGCCCTCGGCCCCCTTTCTTAGGGTAGCTGGTAATTCCTTCTGCGGCTCCCATTGGTTCCGCAGTTCGTAACCCGTTATTAAAGCACTGTACCGCACAGTTGGTTCTCCACTTGCACAATGTCGGCGCTAGGTGATCCTGTGGGTTACTCTTAGTGACTTTTCTCTCACCTTATTTTCTCAACTGTTTCCTGCTGCTTTTCTGTTCCGTCCTTATGGGGTTTTCAAGGTGGGTTCGACCTTGATTCCGTGTCTGGGAGTACTTCTTTCCCTCTCTTGCTCCGGACTCCATTCTAGGTTTAGTACATATTGGTAAAGGGGGTTAGTTGGATCGCGTTTTGCGACTTCGCTCTTTAGGGGTGTTGCTCGCCTATTGTAGTCGACCAGGTCTCGTGTCATAGTCAATGGTGAGTGCGGAGTTTCGCAGTCAATTGAGACTGGTGCAAGGTTAGGTCATCGTCTTGGTTGGTACATGTTGGGCGCAACAGTATGGGAGTGGCTCGCATGTGTGGTCTTTCATCGCCAAGGTATATTCGGCTCAGGCGTAACGTTATCGTCACTGGGTAGTGAGGGTATCCGCAGTCGAGTGACTAACTCTTACAGGTTTTGCGGAACTGGTGACACAGTTCGCGCTTGTGAGTGGGTGGACAGCGGTCGGACAGCAGGGGTTACATCATGATGTCTGGGGGGAGTGCGGGTTGCGCAGTAGAGTACGACTTGCACAGGAGTTTATCATCATCTTGTTGGTATATCGTTGCGCAATCGGATCGGTAGGCTCAGATATGATGGGATCTTATGTCGTTTGGTATCGAGCAGCCAGGCGTAGTACGTTCCGGGTTCTTGGGTGCTGCTCTTGTCCGGGTTCGGCTTTTCTCCTTTTTTTTTCCTGTTCCGGTGTGGCCGGACAGGTCTGACAGAGGATAGATACCTTTGAAGAGAGACTCGTTTGCTAGTTGTGGTTTTTTTTTTGTTTCTCCGGCGAAGGCAGCAAGTATAACGGATTGTGGACTTTGTCCATTCTCTTTCCGCATTCCAGGCTCCGGAGGGATCTCGGTTAATTCAAGTAATGTTTTGATATGTTGTATTCTACCAAACCAGCAGTCTCTCAAACATCATGTAGGGTACTCTGGTTACGGCGAGTCGGGCAGTTTTTGGGGGAATGACTTAAGCTAGCATCGTTTTTCTGTATGAGGTAACGGGTAACTCCTCTGCCGGGTCAGACTTCCCGGTTTACGAGTCAGTTGAGGTTTTTCTCTATTGGGGGTTCCTTCATTGATTCATTTGGAGGACACCTTTCACAGCCACTCTGTGTGGATGTGGTGAGAGTTGATGGGTGTTTCTCTGAGCCTGGATTGTTTGATAACCTCTTCACTTTGGTTTCGAGGGGGTTTGCATACCAGAATAACATTTCTGAGGGTTATGCTATGTTCTTGGCAAGGAGAGGAGGGACTATTGTTAAATCATTGCCTCGGCGCTATCCGGACACTCATAAGAATGGGTTCTTAGTCAATCCAAGGGCGCAAGTATGCGGAGGGCTACCCTTTGGCTTCCAGAGGAATGTTTCGCTGTCGGCGATTGTGTAGGTGGTTTTTTTTTTTTTTTTGATAGTTGTGGTTTTCACAACACCGTACCTTAGGGAATTTCAGTTTCTTCAGAGAGGTTACTCTCGGGGTCCTGTCGTTGCGGTAACTCATTTTATAGTTGGCTTAGTTATAGTTGGCGTGTAGTAAAGGTTAGGGTGTTAGAAAGTTTAGGGTGGAGCAGTGATAGTCTAAATGAACTTCATGTGTTAGAAGTTTAGGGAGGCAGTGATAGTCTAAAGAACTTTATGTTGAGAAGTTTGGGAGGCGTGAGTCTAATGAATCGATGTTTCTATTGGTCAAGCTTTAGACAGTGTTTTTTGTCCCTTAGGCCCTTGAGGTTAGGCAGATCCCGATGGTCATGTTGGAATAACTACTACTTCTTCAGCACAAGTCATCTACATCAGTGAGCAGTAGAGAACTGAAGGTCCTGCACACTCAACTTCTCCTCCATACATGAGAGGCTACATAGCCACATGGAGGTTCACCATTTCCCCTCCATACATGAGAGGTACTATAGAATACCACATGGGAGGTTCTTCAGACTCAGGCGGTACCTAGGACTCGACACCGATGGGATGGTACTTCCTATGCAAGCATCCTCACTTACTGAGCTGGACAACCAGGTGAGGAAATTTTTTTTTTTTTTTCTGCCTCCATGAATAAGAAAATATAGCTTATCACATGGGAGGTACTTCTGATCTCAGATAGTACCTTAGACTCAACACTGACTTTGAAGTACTTTCTTTGCAAACTCCAAATCACCTACTGAGCTGGACAACCAGGTGAGGAGATTTGTTTTTACCTCCATGAATAAGAAGTATAGCTTATCACATGGGAGGTACTTCTGACTTAGACAGTACCTTAGACTCAACACTGATGTTGAAGTACTTTCTTTGCAAACATCCTCACCTCCGAGTTTAGATAACTAGGTGAGGATACATGCTTTTATACATGCTAGGTTGCTTATGAGTTACCTGCGTTCCGTGGACAGGTCGGGCTGAATGAGATTGACCCCCCTCCGACTAAATGTTGTTAATCGGGCTAATTCAGGTGTTCAGGGAGTGTATTGCAATATGAAGTTTTCATAATAAAAACTAATATTGTAATACTTACCTGAACACCTGAATGATTCCCACCCTCCTCCCCACTTCAATTTGACAGTGAATGATTCAATTGAGGAATGAGGAGACAGGCCACTGGTGGCAGGTATTTGCGGCAGCGTTGCCAACGGTAACACAGGTAACTCATTTGACTAGATTTTACCTGCAGCGTTGGTAACACTGACAGTTAAAATTACCCACTTAGTGGGTAAATATGTGGGGATATAGTTCGGGCTGGTCGGTGACCAGGGCTAATTCAGGTGTTCAGGTAAGTATTACAATATTAGTTTTATTATGAAAACTTCATATATATATATATATATATATATATATATATATATATATATATATATATATATATATATTATATGTATGTCCTTCGCACTGAACATTCATTCTTCAATTTCATAAAGCAGGGTTGAATAAAGAAGCCTTTCATGCATCCATCTTGTCCTTCTATAGACAATACTCTTAAACCTTTTGCATGTAACCTGCTATCTTCCTTGTTTTTCTCCTTCTGCCATCACTACCTTAAGTTCTGCTTGACACAACCATTTCCACTCTTCCCTTTCGCGTGAACCTTCATTGCTTTAGCTTCGTGGCTTCTATCTACCCTTGAACCTTACCCTAGTAGCATTCACTTTCAACGTTCTCCATTCTACAAATGCTTGAAGAAAATTGTACTTTTCATTCTCTTGCGTAATTCGAAGGAAGACTTTACCCTGTATCATTAGCATTTAAAAGGGCCTATGGGAACTCTACTTCAACTGATCCGCATTCGTGCTGGGAAAAAAAGCAATGTAATTATAAATATTCCCCTTTATTACCTGTTTTAGCAGCTCCGACCTGATCGTTTATATGCAAAGCAAGCCGAGTTCATTTGAGTCGGACCACTTTTGGGGTTCGCTGTGAATTTCGGGGGCGCTCAATTAAGACCAAAACTCTGACATTGAAATTCTAAATATATGTCTCTTTTGAAATTTTTTTTTTTTTAATTGCGTTAGCTGCGGGTTTTTATTAAGATTGGTTCGAATTTCTATTCAGTCGAGTTGTTCTGTTGGGTGGTAATGAATGCAAATTAGGTTGAGGCGGCTTGAATGTTTCATATTTTTTTTATTTTTAGGGATGGGGGGGAAGGGGGATTTCAGTTCAATTCAGTACTGAAGTATTGAAACTTTGCGTATTCATTTGAATGACGAAATTAATTGGTTCTCGTCTCTTTCGATATAGTGGACTGGTTTCAGTATTTATTTACAAAATATTTTTTCCTGATATACCGGCTTGTTTGTTTGTTTGTTTTTTCTTTTCTTTGAGATCACTGAATCCTTAACGTAAGTTATTCCGTTTCTGCCTAAGTTTTGTTCGCCGTAATTTAGCTGTTCATAAAATCAGCACCACCGTAGGGGGGTAGTGCCGTCAGTGCACCTCATGCGGTGCACTGTAAGCATTACTTAAGTTCTTTGCAGCGTGCCTTCGGTCCCTATCTGCAACCCCTTTGGTTCCTTTTACCGTACCTCCTTTCATATTCTCTTTCTTCCAACTTACTCTCCACCCTCTTCTAACAATTGATTCATAGTGCAACTGTGAGGTTTTCTTCCAGTTACACCTTTCAAAATATTTACTGTCAATTTTTACTGTCAATATTTACTGTCAATAAAATTTGTATTATCTATTTCTATCTATCAGATTCTCACAGAGTTTTATGCTTTGCCCTTTCTCTCCTTGTCAGAGTCTTACCGTTCCCCCTAACTCTGTGCGCATGCGTGACCCGTTTTTATTGCTTGTGAGTACATCCGTCATGATCCTCATAAGCTGATTATCGCTTCCCATGGAAAAAGAGAGTAATTGTAGGTCTGCCTTCTCTTCAGCCATTGTTTTTGTTTCAGCATTTCCCGGATACAGCGTAATGACGGGAACTTTCAGAGTGACCGTAAAGGCAAACATGCAGGTAGGGTCATCGACAGCAATTGACAGTCTTATTCGCATTTTATGGTTTTTGTGTGAAAACCCGTTTATATAGCGATGATTTTCTTGATTACTTGATTTGCCGTAGTTTGGTCGTTTTTTTATTCATGCGTAGCACCACTTTATGTTTTAGCTGTGTGTGTGTGTCTGTTTGATAATATAACCCATGTATCAGAATTATGTTTCTCTCTCTCTCTCTCTCTCTCTCTCTCTCTCTCTCTCTCTCTCTCTCTCTCTGAAAACTTAATTTTCACTGCGGGGTGTTGCATTTTTCACCACCCACGTCCATATTTCATCCACTCCTACACTTAACCGACCTTTTCCCTCTAAGCTACAATGATGATAACCGCCCAGTCTTCCCTTTGAGTCTTTAACCAAAAATCAAGAAAATTCTTTCCTTAGCTTTTTTCCCTTAAAGGAACTAATTCCTCAAATTTTTGTAGGTCGAAGCTTTTTTTCGTGGTTTATCTCTCTCTCTCTCTCTCTCTCTCTCTCTCTCTGTTTTTCGTTTTAATCATAACTTACAGATGTCTCTTATTTGCTCTCCTGTCTTGATTCCTACCCACCCTCTACAATTTTGCTTTTTCACAAAATTCTCTCTCTCTCTCTCTCTCTCTCTCTCTCTCTCTCTCTCTCTCTCTCTCTCTCTCTCTCTCTCTCTCTCTCTCTCTGTTTTTCGTTTTTAATCTTAACTTACAGATGTCTCTTATTGCTCTCCTGTCTTGATTCTCACCCACCCTCTACAATTTGTTTCTTTTTCACAAAATTCTCTCTCTCTCTCTCTCTCTCTTCTCTCTCTCTCTCTCTCTCTGGAGTATCAGCAAAGAATTTCCAAGCATCAGCTCCAAGATACTACAGCTCAAGAGATAAATACTGTATACGATGCTAGGGATATTGCAGATACGGAGAAAATTGCAGATTCACACAAACAAAATGAATATTATGATAAAGGAAGATCAAATATGGAAAAGTTGGGTTTTTTAATGTCAGAATTTATGGAAATGAAGAAAAGAACAACATACCAGAACAGAAAAGAGACATGGGAAAATCCTTATTATTACCCATATTAAATGAAGCAGATAACACGCAAACCATCATAGTGATGAATACGTAGGGTTTAGTTACAAGTAACTCAAAAAGAAAAATAGAGTACTTAGAAGAACTAACCCAAATTGAAAAGAAAATAGATATAATGAATATAAGGTGAAAAGAAACCTGGTATTCCCAAGAGACTGGTAATGACGATCAAATAAAAGGGTTCCAAACTTATAGATCAGATGGGGAAAAAATAGGAATCAAGGGGGAACTGCAATATATGGGAAAGACAAAAAACAAGGAAAAAAATATATGAGAAATAGTCACTCAGAATATGAATTAATAGCGGTAGATTTGGAATCTGAAAAATTAAATGAACATAGTAATATATAGACCCCCTAATACTAAAGAGTTTGACACAATAATAGAAAAATTGGATGATATATGTAGAAATTACAAGGACTGGACTAGTCTCCTATCCGGAGACTTAACTTTCCTTTTGTAGACTGGAAAGAACGAATAGGAGATTGTGGTTGTATTTATACATGTGAAAAAAGAGTAATAGTAGTGCAGAAGATAAGAGGCAATTCGAAAAAAAGCTATTAGATATGCTACTAGAATACAACATTCAACAAATAAATCACCTGCCAACAAGAAAGGAAAATACTTTAGACCTAGTATTTGTGAATGAGGTGGATTATGTTAAAGAAATAGTAGTTTATAATGCGAGTATTTCAGACCATATGTATAGAATTAACAGTCCATTCCAAAGCAAGTGAAAACAGAGATAAGCAAGAAATGAAAAAGTGGGAAGGATATGGAAAATAAAACTTCTACAGTAAAAATATAAGATGTTCAGAAATAAATGAAGAATTAAACAAAGATTGGGATAACATTTTCGTAAGTGTGATATAAAGGTAAACTACGGAGATATTTATATAATATATTAGAGAAAATAGTGGCTAAATATATACTGAAGAAGAAAAGTAAACATCAGTCATGCATACCAAGAGACAGAAGGATCTTGTTCCAGAAAATCAGAAAGTGGAAAAAAAGGTCTTGCAAAAGAAAAAAAATGCATGGAAAATGATGGAACTATAAAGTAAGATAGAAAATGCAGAACAAAAGATTATACAATCAAAAGAAAAATGACGGGACTTGGAAGAAAAACCCTAGTAAATATCAAGCAAAATCCCAAACTATTGTACTCATATGCAAAAAAGATGAATAAAAGAAAATAGAAATAGGCCCTCTAAGAATTGAAGGGAGATTAACGAATGAAAAAAAGGAAATATGCAACATATTGGCAGAAAGATATGAGAGAATTCACCCCTAGAATTGATAATGAAGATAACAATACAGAAGTAAGGGATGAAAATAGTGAATATTTAGCAGATTTAGATATTAATGAAGCTGATATTGTGCAGGCTATTAATGAAATTAAAAATGGAGCTGCAGCTGGGCCTGATGGTGTCCCTGCTATTTTGTTAAAGAAAGTAGTTCATTCTATCGCAAAGCCACTTGCAATATTATTAAGACAAAGTGTAGATACAGGCAAGATTTATGATGAGCACAAATTAGCATATTACCCCTACTTTCAAAAGTGGATCAAGCTAAGAGGCAAGTAATTGAAAAGGGTAATGAAGAAAAATATTATGAAACATTTAATAAAAAATAATTTGTTTATTGTAGGACAACATGGTTTTGTACCCGGAAAAAGTACACAAACCCGACTGTTAGTCCACCGTGAGAACATATACAAAAATATGAAAAGCGGAAATGAAACAGATGTGGTTTAGCTAGACTTTGCAAAAGCTTTTGACAAGGTAGATCATAATATATTAGTGAAGAAAATTAGAAAACATAATATAGTGGATAAAGTAGAAAGATGGTTAAAAGAATCTTTACACAACAGTTAAAGACCTTGGTGTGATGATGCATAAGAACATGTAATGCAATGATCAAATAGCAATTCTATTGGCAAAATGTAAAACAAAAATGGGAATGTTGTTATGGCACTTCAAAACAAGAAAAGCTGAACACATGATTATGCTTTATAAAACATATGTTTGTAGTCCACTTGAATACTGCAATATGATATGGTACCCACACCATCAAAAGGATATTGCACAAATAGAGAGTGTACAAAGGTCCTTTACAGCTAGAATAGTAGAAGTTAAGGATCTTGACCACTGGGAAAGACTACAGTCCTTAAAATTATATAGTCTAGAAAGGAGAGGAGAACGCTACATGATAATTCAGGCATGGAAACAGATAAAAGGAATTGCCGAAAACATCATGGAGCTAAAAATATCAGAAAGAGCAAGAAGAGGTAGATTAGTAGTGCCCAAAACTATACCAGGAAAAATAAGGAAAGCACACAGGACATTAATCCACTATGCACCAGCATGGACAATGCAGCGTCTATTCAATGCGTTGCCAGCTCATTTGAGGAATATATCAGGAGTGAGCGTAGATGTGTTTAAGATAAGCTCGACAAATATCTAAGTTGCATCCCAGACCATCCAAGATTGGAAGATGCAAAATATACCGGAAGTTGCATTTGCAACTCTGGTAGACATTAGAGGTGCCTCACACTGAGGGACCTGGGGCAACCCGAACTAGAGAATGTAAGGTCTCTCTCTCTCTCTCTCTCTCTCTCTCTCTCTCTCTCTCTCTCTCTCTCTCTCTCTCAAAACTGAATTTTCCCTGCAGGAATCTCTCTCTCCCTGCAGGATTCTCTCTCTCTCTCTCTCTCTCTCTCCTTTCTCTCGTCATCTCTCTCTCTCTCTCTCTCCCTCTGAAACTTAATTCACTGCGGGGTGTTTGCATTTTTCACCACCACGTCCATATTTCATCCACTCCTACACTTAACCGACCTTTTCCCTCTAAGCTACATGATGATAACCACCCAGTCTTCCCTTTGAGTCTTCAACCAAAAATCAAGAAAATTCTTTCCTTAGCTTTTTTCCCTTAAAGGAACTAATTCCTCAAATTTTTGTAGGTCGAAGCTTTTTTTCGTGGTTTATCTCTCTCTCTCTCTCTCTCTCTCTCTCTCTCTCTCTCTCTCTCTCTCTCTCTGTTTTTCGTTTTAATCATAACTTACAGATGTCTCTTATTTGCTCTCCTGTCTTGATTCCTACCCACCCTCTACAATTTTGCTTTTTCACAAAATTCTCTCTCTCTCTCTCTCTCTCTCTCTCTCTGGAGTATCAGCAAAGAATTTCCAAGCATCAGCTCCAAGATACTACTGCTCAAGAGATAAATACTGTATGTACGATGCTAGGGGATATTGCAGATACGGAGAAAATTGCAGATTCAGACACAAAATGAATAATTATGATGAAGGAAGATCAAATATTGTGGAAAAGTTGGATTCTTTAATGTCAGAATTTCTGGAAATGAAGAAAAGAACAACATACCAGAACAGAAAAGAGACATGGGAAAATCCTTATTATTACCCGTATTAAATGAAGCAGATAACACGCAAACCATCATAGTGATGAATACGTAGGGTTTAGTTACAAGTAACTCAAAAAGAAAAATAGAGTACTTAGAAGAACTAACCCAAATTGAAAAGAAAATAGATATAATGAATATAAGTGAAACCTTGTATTCCCAAGAGACTGGTAATGACGATCAAATAAAAGGGTTCCAAACTTATAGATCAGATGGGAAAAATAGGAATCGAGGGGGAACTGCAATATATGGGAAAGACAAAAAACAAGGAAAAATATATGAGAAATATAGTAACTCAGAATATGAATTAATAGCGGTAGAATTTGAATCTGAAAAAGTAATGAACATAGTAATATATAGACCCCCTAATACTAAAGAGTTTGACACAATAATAGAAAAATTGGATGATATATGTACAAATTACAAGGACTGGACTATTCTCCTATCCGGAGACTTAACTTTCCTTTTGTAGACTGGAAAGAACGAATAGGAGATTGTGGTTGTATTTATACATATAAAAAAAGAGAGTAATAGTAGTGCAGAAGATAAGAGGCAATTCGAAAAGCTATTAGATATGCTACTAGAATACAACATTCAACAAATAAATCACCTGCCAACAAGAAAGGAAAATACTTTAGACCTAGTATTTGTGAATGAGGTGGATTATGTTAAAGAAATAGTAGTTTATAATGCGAGTATTTCAGACCATAATGTCATAGAATTAATAGTCCATTCCAAAGCAAGTGAAAACAGAGATAAGCAAGAAATGAAAAAGTGGGAAGGATATGGAAAATACAACTTCTACAGTAAAAATATAAGATGGTCAGAAATAAATGAAGAATTAAACAAAGATTGGGATAACATTTTCGTAAGTGATGATATAAAGGTAAATACGGAGATATTACATAATATATTAGAGAAAATAGTGGATAAATATATATCGAAGAAGAAAAGTAAACATCAGTCATGCATACCAAGAGACAGAAGGATCTTGTTTCAGAAAATCAGAAAGTGGAAAAAAAGTTCTTGCAAAAGAAAAAAAATGCATGGAAAATGATGGAACTATAAAGTAAGATAGAAAATGCAGAACAAAAGATTATACAATCAAAATAAAATGAAAAAGGGACTTGGAAGAAAAAACTCTTGTAAATATCAAGCTATTGTACTCATATGCAAAAAAGATGAATAAAAGAAAATAGAAATAGGCCCTCTAAGAATTGAAGGGAGATTTATGAATGAAAAAAAGGAAATATGCAACATATTAGCAGAAAGATATAAGAGAGAATTCACCCCTAGAATTGATAATGAAGATAATGATACAGAAGTAAGGGATGAAAATAGTGAATATTTAGCAGATTTAGATATTAATGAAGCTGATATTGTGCAGGCTATTAATGAAATTAAAAATGGAGCTGCAGCTGGGCCTGATGGTGTCCCTGCTATTTTGTTAAAGAAAGTAGTTCATTCTATCGCAAAGCCACTTGCAATATTAATAAGACAAAGTGTAGATACAGGCAAGATTTATGATGAGCACAAATTAGCATATTACCCCTACTTTCAAAAGTGGATCAAGCTAGAGGCAAGTAATTGAAAAGGGTAATGAAGAAAAATATTATGAAACATTTAATAAAAAATAATTTGTTTATTGTAGGACAACATGGTTTTGTACCCGGAAAAAGTACACAAACCCGACTGTTAGTCCACTGTGAGAACATATACAAAAATATGAAAAGCGGAAATGAAACAGATGTGGTTTAGCTAGACTTTGCAAAAGCTTTTGACAAGGTAGATCATAATATATTAGTGAAGAAAATTAGAAAACATAATATAGTGGATAAAGTAGGAAGATGGTTAAAAGAATCTTTACAGAACAGAAAACAGATAGTTATTGCAAACGATGAGAAATCGGATGAAGCTAAGGTAATACCCGGTGTGCCACAAGGTACGGTGTCAGCAGCATTACTGTTTGTTATTATGATTGCAGACATAGACAGTAATGTTAAGGACTCGGTAGTGAGTAGTTTTGCCGACGACACAAGAATAAGTAGAGAAATTACTTGTGATGAAGATAGGAATGCGCTACAAAGAGACCTTAACAAAGTAGATGATTGGGCAGAGGTAAATAGGATGGTATTTAACTCTGATAAATTTGAATCAATAAATTATGGAGACAGAGAAGGAAAGCTGTATGCATATAGGGGACCTAATAATGAGACAATCACAAATAAAGAAGCAGTTAAAGACCTTGGTGTGATGATGAATAAGAACATGTAATGCAATGATCAAATGGCAATTCTATTGGCAAAATGTAAAACAAAAATGGGAATGTTGTTATGGCACTTCAAAGCAAGAAAAGCTGAACACATGATTATGCTTTATAAAACATATGTTCGTAGTCCACTTGAATACTGCAATATGATATAGTACCCACACTATCAAAAGGATATTGCACAAATAGAGAGTGTACAAAGGTCCTTTACAGCTAGAATAGTAGAAGTTAAGGATCTTGACCACTGGGAAAGACTACAATCCTTAAAATTATATAGTCTAGAAAGGAGAGGAGAACGCTACATGATAATTCAGGCATGGAAACAGATAAAAGGAATTGCCGAAAACATCATGGAGCTAAAAATATCAGAAAGAGCAAGAAGAGGTAGATTAGTAGTGCCCAAAACTATACCAGGAAAAATAAGGAAAGCACACAGGACATGAATCCACTATGCACCAGCATCGACAATGCAGCGTCTATTCAATGCGTTGCCAGCTCATCTGAGGAATATATCAGGAGTGAGCGTAGATGTGTTTAAGAATAAGCTCGACAAATATCTAAGTTGCATCCCAGACCATCCAAGATTGGAAGATGCAAAATATACCGGAAGGTGCATTAGCAACTCTCTGGTAGACATTAGAGGTGCCTCACACTGAGGGACCTGGGGCAACCCGAACAAGATGTAAGGTCTGTAAGGTCTCTCTCTCTCTCTCTCTCTCTCTCTCTCTCTCTCTCTCTCTCTCTCTCTAAACTGAATTTTCCCTGCAGGTTGTCTCTCTCTCATCAAAACTGAATTTTCCCTGCAGGATTCTCTCTCTCTCTCTCTCTCTCTCTCTCTCTCTCTCTCTCTCTCTCTCTCTCTCAAAACTGAATTTTCCCTGCAGGATTTTGTATCTCTCTCTCTCTCTCAAAACTGAGTTTTCCCTGCAGGATTCTCTCTCTCTCTCTCTCTCTCAAAACTGAATTTTCCCTGCAGATTCTCTCTCTCTCTCTCTCTCTCTCTCTCTCTCTCTCTCTCTCTCAAAATAAGAAAGAAACAAATAAAGAGAGGAATGAAGAATATCAGGTAAAAGAAAAAAGCAAGCCATCAACGAGATATGCAGAGGTGTCAGCAAAAAAATTTCAATGCACCAGCTCCAAGATTCTACTCAAGAGATAATAACTTTTTTATTATGCAAGAGGATATTGCAGATATGGAGAAAATTGCAGATTCAGACAACAAAATGAATAATTATGATGAAGGAAGAACAAATATTATGGAAAAGTTGGATTTTTTAATGACAGAATTTCTGGAAATGAAAAAAAGAACAACATACCAGAACAGGAAAGAGACATGGGAAAATCCTTATTATTACCAATATTAAATGAAGGAGAAAACACGCAAACCATCATAGTGATGAATGCGCAGGGTTTCGTTACGAGTAACTCAAAAAGAAAAAAGAGTACTTAGAAGAACTAACCCAAATGAAAAGAAAATAGATTAATGAATATAAGTGAAACTGGTATTCCCAAAAGAGACTGGGAATGATGATCAAATAAAAGGGTTCCAAAACTTATGGATCAGATAGAAAAAATAGGAATCAAGGGGGCAACTGCAATATATGGGAAAGACAAAAAAACAAGGAAAAATATATGAGAAATATAGTAACTCAGAATGTGAACTAATAGCGGTAGAATTTGAATCTGAAAAATTAATGACATAGTAAATATATAAGACCTCCTAATACTAAAGAGTTTGACTTAATAATAGAAAAATTGGATCGATATATGTATTTAAATCACAGGACTGGACTATTCTCCTATCTGGAGACTTCAACTTTCCTTTCGTAGACTGGAAAGAACGAATAGGAGATTGTGGATGTACTTATACATATAAAAAAGAGAGTTAATAGTAGTGCAGAAGATAAGAGGCAATTCGAAAAAGCTATTAGATATGCTACTAGAATACAACATTCAACAAATAAATCACCTGCCAACAAGAAGGAAAATACTTTAGACCTAGTATTTGTGAACGAGATGAATTAGTTAAAGAAATAATAGTTTATAATGCGAGTATTTTCAGACCATAATGTCATAGAATTAACAGTCCATTCCAAAGCAAGTGAAAACAGAGATAAGCAAGAAATGAAAAAAGTGGGAAGGATATGGAAAATGCAACTTCTATACAGTAAAAATATAAAATGGTCAGAAATAAATGAAGAATTAAACAAAGATTGGGATAACATTTTCGTAAGTGACGACATAAAGGTAAATACGGGAGATATTATATAAAATATTAGAGAAAATAGTGGATAAATATATACCGAAGAAGAAAAGTAAACATCAGTCATGCATAGAGACAGAAGATCTTGTTCCAGAAAATCAGAAAGTGGAAAAAAGGTCTTGCAAAAGAAAAAAATGCATGGAAAGTTATAGAACTAAAAAAGTAAGATAGAAAATGCAGAACAAAAGATTATACAATCAAAAGAAAAAAAAATGAAAAACGGGACTTGGAAGAAAAAAAACCCTATTATATATCAAGCAAAATCCCAAACTATTGTACTCATATGCAAAAAGATGAATAAAAGAAAATAGAAATAGGCCCTCTAAGAATTGAAGGGAGATTAACGAAAGAAAAAAAGGAAATTTGCAAAATATTGGCAGAACGATATAAGAGAGAATTCACCCCTAGAATAGATAATGAAGATATGATTATAGAAGTAAGGGATGAAAATAGTGAATATTTAGCTGACATAGATATTAATGAAGCTGATATTGTGCAGGCTATTAATGAAATTAAAAATGGAGCTGCTGCAGGGCGGATGGAGTGCCTGCTATTTTGTTAAAGAAAGTAGTTCATTCTATCGCAAAGCCACTTGCAATATTATTAAGACAAAGTGTAGATACAGGCAAGATTTATGATGAGCACAAA
>NC_087212.1:34873323-34880823 GCF_015104395.2 Macrobrachium nipponense
CTTATAACTCGTACTTTTATTTTTCTTGTGGCCTTAGCTAAATATATGTTATATATATACCTATACATATATACTTAGATATATAATAAATATTTATTAGATATATATAATATAATATAATATAATAATAAATAATATAATATAATATAATATAATATAATATAATATATCACGAAGGAAGTAATAGGGAAAGGCATCCTCATCTTTTTTCAGTTTATTTCAATGCCGGCGTTTCGCGACGAATTCCAAGTCGCATTTTCAAGGCTAAAAATATATAAAATTTGCGAACATTAATACTCAATTTGATTTAATTTATATTAAAAATGGTGTGACAACAGCTCTCAGTAAAGTAAAAAGTTAAAAGTTAAAATTCAACAGTACCTTCAAAGGCAAACTTCACTAAAATCTTAGAAACACCTACCTATACTAAAGAAAGAGTAAGACTGACAAAAATAAGTAAAAACAGAGTGAGGCAAACCAGCTGCCCAAACTACGCTATGAACAGTTTTACATAGGACTTTTGGGTGTTTAACGACGGTACAGTCTTTTTGATACTTAAAGATTCTAAAATAGCCAGGTTGTTGTTGTTCCGCAGTTGGCCCAAGATAGAAAAATCCTTGCTGTCAATATAGGTTTTACATGTTTTTGAATGATTACGTATATTGGATTGTTCGGGATTAGATAACCTACTACCTGCTCTATGGCTTATGCCCCTGTGGGAATCTATTCGAACCTTCAACAGCCTCTTCGTGCATTCCACGTATGCCCCGTGATCACATCTCGGGCAAGTGTATTTATAAACGACGCTGGACGAAAGCAGAGGACTGAGTCGGTCTTTGACTTTAAACAGAAATCCAATGGTTAAGGGATTTTGGGGGATAATTTTCAAGTCCACAGCCGGAAACCTCTTTTGAATAATGGATGTGCATGCTCTCCTGAAGGTATCATCATGCAAGAAAGGGAAACTTGCAAACATCTTCATTCTCGGTACAGTAGATACAGGTGTTGTAGAGTATCCCTGCCAATATTATAAGAGAGAGCACATTTCTATTCATTTGATTATATTGTAAATTTCTGGGCATATTTTCGTAGGACATAATAGTTCTAGTACAAACATCAGTTCCGTAACTGGCATAGTTTCATTGTTATCGCAAAATAAGCATTAATTATTTTCTTTTGCCGTTTTCTCGAAACTTACCGTTTTCAAAAATAAACGCTTCAATCTCCAAGATGGCTGAACAAAATTCAATGAAATTTTTACAGAATGTTTTATAATGACAAGTGGGAAATTTATTTTTGAGTGCAAATTGTTTTTGCCATATTTTCGAAAAATGTGAAAACTTTCGTTTCAGATGGAAAAAATAAGAACTTGGGGGTCGAATTTCTTAGTTTCCTAATTTGTAATGTTTCAGTATTAGTGGTATTTAGGTGGTAAAAATTTGAAGCGAATCCCTTCGCTCATAAGGTGGAATGAAGCGCTTACGTTATAATAGAGCACTTTATAATGGGGTCTTATGGAGTCAGCTCCACCTTAAGCCTTGTACCATATACTAGTAGATTGTCATGCGTCCATGTGTAGGATGAGAGATCGGCCCTCTGTGATTTTGATTTCACAAGGGGATATAAAAATAGTGCAGTGAGAATGCTTGATAAATATGCATGTGCTTCTTGCACCTTGATTACCACCTCTCTCTCTCTCTCTCTCATCCTCCATCTCTCATCTCTCCTCCTTCCTTTCCCTTTTCCTTTCAGTCCATTGCGTGAACACGCAAGCGCAGTTTTCAAGCAGACCTAAAGCAATTATCAATTAGAGCGTTACTCTTTCTTTTGATGCTATGTTTGAATCATAAATTTAATTAGACTTTTAACAACCTCTCTCTCTCTCTCTCTCTCTCTCTCTCTCTCTCTCTCTCTCTCTCTCTCTCTCTCTCTCTCTCTCTCTCTCTCTCTCTAAGTAAAATTTATTGAGATAAAGACAGCATTGTCCTTTTTGGTTTAATTTTGTTTAAGGACTCAGTTCAAGGAAATAATTTTCAGCTTTTCATCGTCATGAAGGGAGAGGCTGGATGAATTTGATTAATAAATTAGCATATTCAATAGCGTTCAGGGGTAAACACGCTGGTTTACATTACTACAGACTTTGTTTTTTTTTTTTTAGTTTTTTTTTTTTTTTTTTTTTTTTTTTTATAAATATTGTAATATTTTCTTATCACTAACTTGTTTTTCCTCGTAACTAGCATAAAAATGCAGCAGTGAGAGCTGTCCGACACGACATGTCCGAGGAAGCCTCTCTAGCTCTCTAGTAACAACTGTCTCTTCACATCTGCTACCCAGTTTAAACATGGTATACTTGTTCGATTATATATATATATATATATATATATATATATATATATATATATATATATATATTTATATATAGATATATATATATATATATATATATATATATATATTATCGAGTTAGAATTGTCCCTTAATATCTAATTCGCTCTACTTCGGAAGTAATATATTTTCATATATGTTAATCAAAGGGGAATTAGTCAGTCGATATCAACTATCCACTCTGCGTCCTGATTTGTGTTGTTCGATGGTACGCGTCCGTGAGCCGACAAAATTTCTTCTTTCGACTAAAAAATTTCCTTTCCCTTTGGGTAGCATATATGAAAATATATTAATTCCTTCCGAAGTAGGTCGAATTAGATATTAAAGGACATTTGTAGCCCGATGTAAGTATATGAATCACGGTAATGTTGATATGACTCGTGTACATATAATATATATATATATATATATATATATATATTATATATATATATATATATATATATATATATATATTTATTATTATTGATTATTATTATTATTATTATTATTATTATTCTTGCTATGGTCTCAATCTCAACGTGTATTGTCTACTCCTTTCATCCTCTCCTTCGTCATCTCAGTCACGAAGGTGATCCTCTCCGCAGGTCATTGTTTGTTTGACAAACAAACAAACGCAGGTCATGTTGCTGCTCCAAGGGCGGAGGTTATCTGAAGATTTCTGATTCCCTTTAATTAACTTCAGACCCGTCGAATCTCGCCGAGCTTTCTTCTTTTCAACTGATTAGCCATTTGTTATTGGTACATGTCTGGCTTTTCCATGATCTCGTTTCCGTATGCTAATTAATTCTGGGGCGTTTCGGGAGACGCAATAACATGATTATCATTGGGATTCAGATTACGGATATGTTCATGTGGATCAATTCCTTATTATATTGCTGAGCAGTTTCTTTAGATTGAAATGTTTCGATTATCATATTAATTCATCCCGTGTGGGAGTAGTGTCGTTAGTGCACCTCATGCAGTGCACTATAGGCATTTGTTATGGTTCTTTGAAGCGTCCCTGTGACCCTTTCATTCCTTTTACTATACCTCTGGTCATATTCTCTTTCCTGCATCTTACTTTCTTCAACCCCCTCCTTAATTGTATCAGTGCAACTGCGAAGCTTTCCTCCGGTTACACCTTCCAGACCTTATTGTCAGTTCTCTCTCTCTCTCTCTCTCTCTCTCTCTCTCTCTCTCTCTCTCTCTCTCTCTCGGAAAAATTTCATGTAGTTCAATCCGTAAATCTTATATTGCTAACCATATTTCCTTAGATTGAAATGTTCGTGTGTTAGAAAGACTTAACAGTTAAGGGAAGACGATAAAATAGAAATCTGTTATAAATAACCGTTGAATAGAAGTAAACAAGTAAAAACTCACGTCAGCGAAAGAACAGTGAGACATAATTAAATCTTCCAGTAAGGCGAAGGAACATTAGTCTTATATTACATGAATTTTTGACATGAGTATCATTTGCAATATATGTTTATGTTAATGAGGAATAACAAGAAGTAAGATGAATTACATACAATTCTACTTTTTCTCAATTGCCCAAATGAGTTGTTGTTCGCTAAGATTCACGATAAGGTTGCTTCCCGTCAGTGCACCTCACACGGTGCACTGTAGGCATTACTTAAGATTCTTTGCAGTGTGCCTTCGGTCCCTAGCTGCAACCTCTTTCATTCCTTTTACTGTACCTCCTTTCATACTTTCTTCGTAGGACAATTTCTTTTTGTTACGCCTTTGAAACCTTTCTACTGTTAATATCCGTTTCAGCGCTGAATGACCTCGGGTCCCAGCGCTTGGCCTTTGGCCTAAATTCTGTAATAATAATAATAATAATAATAATAATAATAATAATAATAATAATAATAATAATGTTGCTGCTGGAAAGAAAATGACATCATTATCAGCAGCAGCATTCTCGTTTATGTTCTTTCTATGGAAATTTTTTTTTTATGCTAATACGAAGGAAAAGGTTAAAACAAAGTGCGAATTGATGATTTAACACATGTATTTCGCAGAAAAAAAATGGCCATAGTTTGATGAAGTTAGATTTATAAAAAATATTTTTACCCTTCTTCGGTTATAGTTTCAAAATGTCAAAAGCCTCGTTTTTTGGGAAGTGTTCCCTGTCTCTGTCTCTTTAGTGACATAGGGATACCAGAGAGCCTTCATTCCTTTTATTTCAGTGCTTTCGTCTTGATTCTTCCCCTTTTATTTCTTTTACTGTACCACCGTTCATAGTCACCATCTTCCATCTCACTTTCCGCCCTCTCCTAACAACTGTTTCATTGAGCAACTGCCAGGTTTTCCTCCCTTTTACACCTTTCAAAACCACCTGACTGTTCATTTCTCTTTCAGCACTGGATGACCTCATAGGTCCCAGCGCTTGGCTCTTGGCCTAAACTCTATATTCTCTTTAATCCTGTTATTGAGTCTTACGCGTTCAAGATTGAGAAGAAATTTTAATTCATCTAAAAAAGTGGCATAAACCATTGCGTCCCTTGTTATGCCTTTGTTTACCGTACTCAAACATCTATACTCTGTTTTCTCCCGTCTGTCCATCTACCTGTGGTGTTTTGCATGGTAACACTGCGTCCCAGGCTTTAAATAGTTACGTTATGTGTAAGTTTTAGGTAAATAAAAGGATATCTGGGCGTAGATTTGCAACTGAAAATGTTTTTATAACTTGCTGTATGCGAATTACACCGTTAATATTCGAAATAGGATATTATTATTGTTGAATGTAAGCTAAATGTAACTATCTAAAGCCCGGGACGCAGTGTTACCATACGCAAACACCACACGCGGGTGGACAGATGAAAAAAAAACAGAGTATAGTAATTGACCTGCCTGTCTGTCGGACCCTCTTATAGGTCTGTCAATCAGTTAAGAATAAAGGATTTTAATATCTATGAAGAGACGAATCAAACTTGATATAAATCATTTAAGGGTGGTGATGATTCAACATTTTGTGTGTTGGATCAATCGGTCGAGGTCATAGTTCCAGGTCAGAGGTCAGTCAGGAAGCTGACCACTCTTGGGCGCTGTTTTTACAAACACATCTTGCTCTGATTTCCAGTACTCTTTTTTGGTGGACTCGTGAGCATACAAATGTCTGTTACTAATTTACTTTTAGATGTTACTGCTTCTTGTTTTGTTCAGTCAGTGAGACTTCAGGCTGGTTCCATATGAACTGAAATTCATTTCGAACAATTAGAAAATAGAATGACTGAAGTTCTTTAGCTGTACAAGACAAGCAGGGTTTTAGATGTTGTCAGCCCGCAGGGTGGTAGTGGCGTCAGTGCACCTCATGCGGTGCACTGTAGGCATTACTTAAGGCTCTTCGCAACGTCCCTTTGACCAATAGCTGCAACCCCGTTCAATCCTTTTACTGCACCTTCGGTCATGTTGTCTTTTTCTAGTCTACTCTAGATAAGGTCAGTTAGAAAGCTACATTTTTCTGGTATGAATATGCACTAACAGTTAGTATTTCTTTTCCGTGATAACATATTGATATTTATTTCCCCAATGAAAAGGATATCGTCTTTTGTTTCGTTGACCTTTCTGGGAAGCAAAATATGCTTTGTAGCTCTGTGGTCTATATTGTAGGAAGCAATGTTTTCTGTGTATGAAAAAAAAAAAAAAAGGCCAGAACTGTGTAAGGCATTTTGCAGTCCATATATTCACGTTATGTCCTGAACCGTTGTTTTTCATTGTTATTTTAACACCAGAGTCTTTCAGCCAGGATTGTTGATTTGTTTTTGAAATAACTTTATTTTTGTGTGCTCTTTATATGCTGCAGTATTTTCATCCTCTTTTGTCCTAGATATGGTTTGAAGTAAATTTTTCAAAGTTAATTTCTTGAAGTATACAGACTTGAACAAAAATACTTCAAGAAATTAATAAAAAAAATATATTGGATATTTCGGTTCAGAAGATGAAAGTCCATACACGTGTATTCACAAACATAATACATATATAAATTATTTTTTTATACTGAATGAAAGTTTGCATGTTCATGCTCAGGGCATTTTGATTTGTGGGGTTATCTTTGATTCATTATTTTTCCCCCGCTGATGCCAGTAGACGCTGGAATTGTCCGAGCATCCAAACTTTCATTTAAATTTCCTTTTTTCCAATCCTGGTCAAGCCGAAGTCGAGAGGCTGAGAGGATTCGAACGCATACATCAAACGAGGTCGCACTCACCCGGATATGTAATCACTGGTTCCATTCACCTTTTGTTTGCCTGTCATGAGTTTCCAGGATTGTCCTGGATTAAATGGATGGCGAGAGTACTGGTAGAAGTGGGCTACTGCCGTGAGTGGGGTTTATAACGGCAAATGGGTTTGCGGTGTTTAATGGGTTTGCGCTGGTAAATGGGCTTATTTGGTTTGAATAAAGAGGAAGGAAGGAAGGAAGGAAGGAAGGAAGGGAATTGAGGATGAGGAAGAAGTAGGAGGACGGGAGGGAGGGAGGGAGTAGGAGTGCTGTCACGTATTCGAAAGACAAGGAGGAAGTCTAGAACAAGAAGTGGATATAATAGAGAAAGAGAAGGAAAGTTCATTGAGAAAGGCAAAGAATGATAAGAGTCGTGAAGGTGGAAAGGAGACCCATAAAACAAATAAAAGATGTACATTGCATTACGGCCTAAGAATGGCAATTGACTCGCCAGGGAAGAGGATGAAGACAGCTAACAAAACTAAGGCAATAAAGCCGAACGAGGTTGAAGACATTGGAATATCCATCTTGGTATCCGAAACTCCATTAAATGAAGTGGGGAGAGAGAGAGAGAGAGAGAGAGAGAGAGAGAGAAGAGAGAGAGAGAGAATGAGTAATGGTGAGTGTGATCATGGAGACAGCTGGAGATTGAAGAGGGCTCTTGGGATGGGGGTGGGGAGTAAAAAGTATGGTAAGTGGGTGTCACGTTGGGGGTTGTGGAAGGGTTTAGAGGAGTTGAAAACAAACGAAAAGAACAAATAATGAATATAATAAGATTCGAGGAAACTTTGAGACAGAATGAGAGAAGAATGAGACTAGAGAAAAAGAATGCAATGTAAACTCTAGAAGAGAGATTGGGAAACATATTCTGCTGTCCCTTTTGTTCCTTATGCCGTGTGTGGGACGTG
>NC_087212.1:34888323-34903323 GCF_015104395.2 Macrobrachium nipponense
ATAATGTTAAAAAATGGCGCCCTGGTTATGCTTAGCCTGTAATCTTCTCCGTAGATTTGAGGTGCATTTAGTGTAGAAGTTTTTGAGGGCTCTTTATGCCCCTGAGGATAGAGGGTAAGGGTTGTCTTTTATTTGGTTAGTTGTGAAGGAAATATTTCTGGTGATAGAAGTTCACTCTCGACGTGGTTCAGAAGTCACGTAAAGCCGTTGGTCCCGTTGCTGAACAACCACTGGTTCCATGCGACGTAAAAACACCATACAAACAAACAAACCAAATTACCAGAGTTAGTTTAAGCATTGGCTTACCTTTTTCGTTTTCAAAATAATTCGATTTTATGTGACTATTTATTTAGTTAATTATTTATTTATTTTTATTATTTATTTATTTATTTATTTATTTATTTATTTATTTATTTATTTTTGTAAGAAAACTATTGTGCCGACTTTGTCTGTCCGTCCTTAATTTTTTTCTGTCCGCAATTTTGCTGTCCGCCGTTAGACCTTAAAAAGTATTGAGGGTAGAGGGCAGCAAAATGGTATGTTGATCATCCCCCTCCAATCATCAGATATAGCATATTGCAGGCCTCTAGCCTCAGTAGTTTTTTATTTCATTTAAAGTTAAAATTAGCAATAATCGTGCTTCTGGCAAACTATATAGGATAGGCCACCACCCAGCCGTGGTTGAAGACTCATGGGCCGCGCTCATACAGAGACTAACGAAAAATAGATTTATTTTCGGTGGTCTTGATTATATACGCGGTAGCGGCTGGTCAGATCTTCGGCACATTTTTTACTTTTTATATTTGGGCCTGATTCCTTTATATCATTATTAGTATAATATATATATAGCCTATATGTATATATGTATAGTATATGTATATATATATATATATATATATATATATATATATATATATATATATATATATATATAATATGAAACAATGATATTCTGTAGGACTGGGGAATGGAGCCGAGGAAGGAGGACGCGTACGGGTTTTGTTTCTTTTTCAGTAAACCTCCAGTACCAGTCTTACGTTAATTAACGTGAATATATAGGTTGCATTAATAATAAAGTGTATGCAATCTCAGTTTTCGCCAATTTTATTTTTGCCCTTCCTTTCCTCAGTTCACATTTCCTTGCGTAGTTCTGTAATTTTTCTATCCCCCGTCCCCCACCTTCCTTCCCTTTTTATTACTCGCAGTCCTTTTTTTTTATTATCTTCTTGAAACTTGCCATTTGCATGTTTTTCTCTCTCTCTCTCACACACACACACACACACACACACACACATATATATATATATATTATATATATATATATATATATATATATATGTGTGTGTGTGTGTGTGTGTGTGTATTATATATATATATATATATATATATATATGATATATATATATATATATATATATATCCCAGCGCGGTTTTTCTGATATATGCTGTTCTACTTCTGTGCTCGGAGAAACTTGACCGGAGATAGCGGCGTCCAACTGTGTAAAAACAATATCCTGGCTCTACAACAACAATGTCGTTGACTTCGATACTTTGTTAAAGACGCGTGCTTGCATGCACGCAGCGGTGCTGGTCGGTTGGTGGTGGGTGTAGGAAGGGGCAGGGGGAGGGGGATTTGAGGGGGGGTATCCGGAAGGCGCAGCTTTTCGCGGAATGGTTTGCATTCCGAACGTCGCTCTCCTTCCCCCAGGGGGGCGGAGGAGGTAAACATAAATAACATTCGGAATCGCAGTGACTCATTCCGCTGGGAGTTTATGTATGAGTTTCACCTCATTTGATGTCCCTGTTTTATCTGGGGGGGCTTTGATCCCTCGAAGTTGTGGTATTGCTATAAATACAAGGGATTTGTGTGTGTTTAGTCTTGTTTGTTTGGTGGCGTGTGGGGTTCACGTTTTGTTGTTATTCTTGTTTTATTATTATTATTATTATTATTATTGTTGTCTTTACTACTAGTTCCTGTTCATCATCTTTTCTGCCCCCTGAGTGAAGAGTATGTATGCCAGACCTAAAGTTTATCGACTTCGCCAGAATTTGTGGATCTTTTTCAACGAATCTTTTTTCCAAGCATTCATTGCTGATTTTTCATTTTTTAGAATTTCCAAATCTTGGTCAAGACCCCTTTTGGTCCTGGACTTGATTTGAACAGGATTTTATTAGAAAATATAAAAGGCATTAGCTTTCTTTAATGGATACCCCATCACATGTTACAAAAGAGTTATCCATTAAATATAAGAGAAACGTTTGTTCGTCTTTATCCAGTTTTCATCCTATCAAGGTTTGTTGTCGTCATTCACGATCCACTCTGTTATTGTGGAAGGTTTGTAAAGGAAGCTATAGTCTGCTGAAGAGAGAGAGAGAGAGAGAGAGAGAGAGAGAGAGAGAGAGAGAGAGAGAGCCCTATTCATTGCTCCACTGTAGGTGGCTGGGTCCTACGAGAGTGATTGTGACTTAAGCTAGAAGGCCGTTTGGAATTTCCCCTCCGAGGAATGTCATCAAAGGAAGCGAGAAAGTTTTGATCTAGTTAGGATCCTTCCTTTCAGAGGATAAACATCAAAGAATGCAAAAGGTCTTCTCTTACTGGATTGTTGTCCCTTTTGGATGATTGCATCCGAACGTATACTTATACGGGGCCCACATTATATATAGGTTGGTGAGGTTGAGTACGAAATGACGACATTTTAACGTTTTTATTTCCCTTTCGTGAAGTGACCTTCAAGTTAATTAGGGTCATTTCAGCTGTAATTTTCGTTTGGTTAGGTAGCTTGTAAGATGGCGCTCCTGGATGTTTGTGCAGTGGCTTTCAGTTTAATTTTGTAGAGGGACGAGTCTGCTCAGTTTGAAAGAAAATTGTGTTTTTGTAAATTTTTGTGGAGGTTCTCCGCCATTTGTTAGTCATGTTTTCTAGGATTAATTTTTATGATTGAATTGCATAATTTTGTTGCTCTATCGATATAATATAAGCCTTTGCTGCATGGTGATAGATGGTGATGTTTTGCATTAGAAGACCGAAGATTGCAGGATGGTAGAATTGAAATTCCGGGTCGTAGATTTGTTTATTCCAAGCAGCAAAAGGTAAATATGCACAGAGGCTCCGCAGGGCGTGTAGTTCGCGCCAAGAACAGCATGTGCGCATGTGCGGGGTGCATACAGGGCGACACGTGCGGATGCGTTTACTATAGGCAATTTTATTAAATACATGGAAATGAATAGTACAGCAAATGAATAGTAAAATATACATTATTCCACATTGCATAGCACCATTGCAGGTACATAGTTTATCTTTAATTGTTTTCCCATTTGATTGGGTAGTCCTTTGGTTGGAAGTCACTTAACAGTGCCAGAGTATTTATAAAACTTTTTTTTTAATCCAATGCCAGTGTTACAAAAATACATCACACAATATCATTCTAGCACTTGTGGACGCAAACGGGTGATGGTTAGAAATAGGGTATTTAGAATACCCATTTTGATTTGAATGCCCCTTTCATTGTGCGAAGTAAGAGCACACCTGTGTTATTGGAGTGCATATCAGGGTGATTAAATAACCATACAGTTTTATATAATTCGGATTATTCAAATGGTTATGAGTTTTGAGAAATGGTTGCACCTCCACCGAGAAAGTATCTCGATAAAGGATAAACAGGGTTAATGTGGGTAAAAACTTTTTTGGATGAACCCCTCGAGGAGATTAGCTTTTGGAAGACATGGATGAAGTTTTGACAGTTTGTGATTATGGAATTCACCTTGCTTCCAATTATTTTAATGTCAAGTACAAGAGCCCGAGCTGGCTTTGGCCTGCTTAATCTAACCTAAGTAACTCGAACACTGACTAAACTGAAATTCGGCGAGCCAACGCCATAGATTTTATAATGAAATTTAGGAAGGATGATTACCTCGCATTCCTTCATTCATTCACTGTTCATTTTCCTTTGCAGAGGAAAGTACCCTAACGAATGCCTATATATGTCACTTGATTTAAACAGCTAATACTTATTTGACTTCTCTTCAGAATCTTGCCTTTTGAGAATTTCAAGCGCTTGCCTTGGAGTGCAACGTTTTTGTAGATTTCGTCCCAAGAGTCATATAATATTTTTCCATATTAAGCAATACTCTTGCGTTGGCTACTAAGCCCTTCCTTTCCAACACCTTTTCCTCAACCTCTATCCAACACTTTCTGTATCTTCTCTACTCCTCCCACTTAACACATGCGAATTTTACAATTTTTGTAACCAGCTTCCTGCCGTCCAACCCTTTGCAATGCCTGGCCATAAAACACTATACGTTGCATCTATATATTTCAGACACTTCTGTGCCCCTGTTTATTGGTTAGATATGGGAAGATGATGTTTGACAGGAGCATATAGTATATAAGGCATATGTAGTATGGCAGTACGACGCTGGGGGTAAGCAGATGACCGTTGATCCGGGATGGATGGAAAATATATTATTCCCTGGTGTTTTGGGCCTCATTCATTCCCGTCAGAGTCGAGTGTGGTTGGCGAATTCTCTGGAACTCCTGCTTGAGAAGAGGCCTCGGGCTTAACTCGTCGGTGACATCCGTTTTTCAGTGTCCTCGTGACAGGTTCATATTGTTGGTTTGATTGATGATAGCAGATCCCAGTATCTTCCTATTTGTACGGACAGCTACTTCTGAAAACCAGCTTGGCCCTTTATCCCTAATATGTATGAAAATCCCCGAACTCTATAAAGCATATCGCACTGATCTCTTGTGCGCTGTTAATCTTTGCGAGATGGATCTACCTGTCTTCCCCACGTAAATCTGCGTCTGCTCCTTTATATTATATATATATATATATATATATATATATATATATATAATATATATATATATATATATATATATATATATATATATATATATATATTTTATATATATTTATATATATATATATATATATATTATATATATATATATATATATATATATATATACTATATATATTATATATATATATATATATATGTGTATATATGTAATTTATATATTGTATATATGTATATATGATTAATATATATTATATATATATTCTATATATATATATATATATATTTATATATATATATATATATATATATGTTAAGTTAGTGATGGAACCCCCGATGGATTTGGGGTAATGGAAAATCAATGGATTATTAGACCTGAGGTGTTGTGCAGCTTTTTTGGATGTTCTCGTCGTACGGAAGCTATATTTTGTTAAAATCTATTCGTCTCTTGTTAGTGGGTCCTCTGTAGTACACTGTTCGCCTTTATCGATAGCCTTCTCGATAGTGTGCGTTGGGTTGAGCATTTGTGTTAGCTGTTGACGGATCTTACTTACACACAGACACACACAGATTTATATATATATATATATATATATATATATATATTATCTATGTATATATATATATATATATATATATATATATATATATATATATATATATATATATATATATATATATGTGTATAACCTTTGTGTTGCGTTGATATATGTGGTTAAAATGCGAACAAATGACGGCAGCATTGATTTGAATCATTATGTATGTATGAAAACTGTCAAGGAAATTATTTTTTATAACTGCAGTTTTAATTTTTGACCAAGTTCATTTATTTTTTAACTGCTGTCACCAAATACCAATAGATTGCTTGTCCATTATCGAAATACCATTTCATGGAATACGACTTCGATTAATGCAAAATAGTATAAGTACTATTAACGTCAAATCTACATCTTAAAGAACAACACCAATATAGGTTTTAGCGCCTCAGTGGCGTGATCGGTATGATCTTGGCTTGCTACCTCGGTGGTCGCAAGTTCGATTCTCGAGCATTCCATTGACGAGTTAGAGATGTGTATTTCTGGTGATAGAAGTTCACTCTCGACGTAGTTCAGAAGTCACGTAAAGCCGTTGGTCCCGTTGCTGAATAACCACTGTTTCCATGCAACGTAAAACACCACACAAACAACACAAATATAGCTTTTGGATTTGACCCACTTATTATATAAAGGTGTTGGTTCCTCCCTTGGTTTTCCCTTCTCCTTTTGCTGGGTAACTGGTTTTGCTCTATCTGACCAGGCCTCACGTCAAGGTCATGAGTACTAAGGAGGTTAGGTATTAAGAAAGCGGTATTTTTTAAAACATTTATTACTTTCATGTTAGTCACAACGTAATAAATGTTTGCCTTGATAACGTAGTAGTGCTAAAATATTGAACTTACCAGTTAGCAATACTTCATTGAAATTAAAACTAATGCGTTATTGAAGCCTTATTACTAATATCACAAAATTACACTTGTTCTACGTTGGTGTTAAGTTATTTGGGAAGTTCACAAAAACAATAACCAATTTGTTTGCTGATTTCATGTCATGTTATATGGTGATCATAATCCATTATGTTAATAAATCCTCTGTAATGTACGTATAGTCTAGCGTCCTGTATATTAAGAAAAAAAAACTTCAAAAAGTACGTTAAATAAAAGTGGATTTCGTGCAAGATTTCTGGCAGAATATCTTCAAAGAAAGCTTGGGATAACGATGAAAGTCAGATCCTTGTCGAAGTTTTGCTTTGCCATCTATTTTTAGAGGAATCCGCCACCCAAAACATCGTCGATAACTTTGATCATGCATCTTTCCCAGTCTCCATAAGGATAAGGATAACTGATATCCACAGTCAGTGTAACTTGAGTGTACTTTGGAGAGAATTAATTTTTCCACAGTTTATGGAAGTTTCACTTTTCGCTTCATTTCAGTTTTCTGTAAATGAAAGCTATTGAGACGGCTGTCCGTCCTCAGGTCTTAAAAACTACTAGGTTAGAGGGCTGCAAATTAGAATGTTGACCATCCAACTTCCAATCATCAGATATACCTAATTGCAGCCCGCGACCCTCAGTAGTTTTTATATTATTTAAGGTTAAGTTAGCCATGATCGTGTGTCTGGCAAAGCTGTAGGACAGGCCACCACCGGACCGTGGGTGAAAGCTTCATGGGCCGTGGCTCATACAGCATTATACCGAGACCCGCAAAAGATAATGTTTTCAGTGGCCTTCATTATACGCTGTGCAGATAACTCGATTGCTCCGAAGAAACCTCTGCGCATTTTTTGCTTGTTCTTATAATTCCTTTTCCCAGGTATAACCAATTCGCAATTTTTCTTCTCTTTAACATATATTTTTTTATCGAAAGCTTTGTATTTTTTTATTATGTTTTCATATAATTTTATTTTCATAAAAAAATTTAAAGATTTAAATAAGTTTTGTGGGAAAATATATACCATAAAACATGCTGATTCTGGAAGTGATTGATTATCAATATGCCAAAATGGTTCTTCATTAAACATATATACAGATATTACCTTCGCAGTTAACAATATTGCAGATTTTTCTCTCCCGTGTCACCAGCCGAAGACTGCCAGTAACTTTCATCCTTGATGCATCTTGTTGTTGTTGTTATTATTATTATTATTATTATTATTATTATTATTATTATTATTATTATTATTTTTTTTTTTTTTTTTCCCGACTGGGTGGTATTTATAGTGTTGGGTTCCGGGTTGCATCCTGCCTCCTTAGGAGTCCATCACTTTTCTTACTATGTGCGCCGTTTCTAGGATCACACTCTTCTGCATTATTATTATTATTATTATTATTATTATTATTATTATTATTATTATTATTATTATTATTATTATTATACAAGAATGAACCCTGTTCATGTGGAACAAGCCCACAGAAACCAATGACCTGAAATTCAAGCTTCCAAAGAATATGGTGCTCATTTGGAAGTAAAAGAAGGTAAAGGGAAATACAGAAAGAAGAGGTTTACATATTAAAAAGAAAAAAGAAATGAATAAATTACTATTTAGATTATTATTGAAATGCAAGGACAATGGCGTTAGGGTAGTAATGCATTGCGTCCTCCTTTGAAATTTCGAAGTTCCAGCGGTGTCGGGAATAAAGGACCTCTTGAACGAGAAGTTCTACAGCGAGGCACAGTGACTCCATATTTAGGCTGAAGCGTTCACCTAACGTTCTTGTTTAATAATGGACTCCAGACTGGTATTTAATACACCTTGACGAGGTCCCAAGTACTAAATACTTTTAGCCTGTGATCTTAGTTCACATAAAGCTCTTAACGTGGTTCATCTTTAGGGGGAAATCTTATTTAACCTTGAGATCTTATGTGACTGTCTGTAGCCTGAGCTCTTAATTCACTTTTAGTGTTATGCAGCCGCCTTCAGGATGAAATCGTATTCTTTATCCACCTTGAGATTTTTCCCAAATCCAGTTAGACTGAGATGCTGTATCAGTCTTTAGTCTCGATCAAGGTTTGTTGACGAGTGCCTGGTATTCCCTCAGGAGGGGCGCTGCACTTGGCATGGAAGGATCCCAGCCCAGTACCTCGACGCATTCAGACAGATGAGTAGACATTTCCTGAAAGTAAACGAATTATTATTATTATTTTTCTTTAAGTCTTAGAGTGCCCATCCACTCTTGATTGTCCCTTCAGAATTTGACATTATCGCATCCGAAATAAAAAGAAGACAAAAGGACTTCCCAAAGTCCGGCAGGAGAAAGTGGAACAGGGAAGAACCGTAAAGGGAGAAAATGGGAAGAAGGAGAAGAGTAATCATCGTGAAATGACAAAGGAAGATGAGGACATCAAAGACCCACCGCCAATCTCTGACGAGCGCCATCCCTTCCAGATTTCATCTCGGCTCTTTTGATGCCTTCCAGTCGCAGTCTTAGATCTTCTCTTGCCACGGATGCTGAGGAAGAAACAAATCCTTTATGCTTTATATTGATTTCCGAAGGTTTGGCGCTATCGGCTGCATTTATACAATCACTGCGGTCTTGAATGGAAAGGAGGATTTTTTCCTTCAGGTATACTAGTAGTGGCGCTCTCTGTCTCTCTCTCTCTCTCTCTCTCTCTCTCTCATCTCCTCCTCCTCCGTCTCTCTCATCTCTTCTCTCGTTTCAAATTAATAGTTTTATCTTAAAAGAATATGTTGGATTAAATTCCTCTCTCTCTCTTCTCTCTCTCTCTCATCTCTCTCAGTCTCTCATTCTCTCTCGCTCTCTCATCTCTCTCTCTCTTTATCGTCTCTCTCTCTCTTCTCTCTACTAAAAAAATGTTGGATCTCTTCTTCTCTCTCTCTCTCTCTCTCTCTCTAATACTAAAGAGTTTGACTTAATAATTGAAAAATTGGATGATATATGTAGAAATCACAAGGACTGGACTATTCTCCTATCTGGTGACTTCAACTTTCCTTTCGTAGAATGGAAAGAACGAATAGGAGACTGTGGTTGTACTTATACATATAAAAAAGAGAGTAATAGTAGTGCAGAAGATAAGAGGCAATTTGAAAAGCTATTAGATATGCTACTAGAATACAACATTCAACAAATAAATCACCTGCCAACAAGAAAGGAAAATACTTTAGACCTAGTATTTGTGAACGAGATGAATTATGTTAAAGAAATAATAGTTTATAATGCGAGTATTTCAGATCATAATGTCATAGAATTAACAGTTCATTCCAAAGCAAGTGAAAATAGAGATAAGCAAGAAATGAAAAAGTGGGAAGGATATGGAAAATACAACTTCTACAGTAAAAATATAAAATGGTCAGAAATTAATGAAGAATTAAACAAAGATTGGGATAACATTTTCGTAAGTGATGACATAAGGGTAAATACGGAGATATTATATAAAATTATTGGAGAAAATAGTGGATAAATATATACCGAAGAAGAAAAGTAAACATCATTCATGCATACCAAGAGACAGAAGGATCTTGTTCCAGAAAATCAGAAAGTGGAAAAAAGGTCTTGCAAAAGAAAAAAAAGTGCATGGAAAGTTATAGAACTAAAAAGTAAGATAGAAAATGCAAAACAAAAGATTATACAATCAAAAGAAAATGAAAAACGGGACTTGGAAGAAAAAACCCTATTAAATATCAAGCAAAAACCCCAAACTATTATACTCATATGCGAAGAAGATGAATAAAAGAAGAATAGAAATAGGCCCTCTGAGAATTGAGGAGAGATTAACGAATGAAAAAAGGAAATTTGCCAACATACTGGCCAGAACGAATAAGAAGAGAATTCACCCCTAGATAGATAATGGAAGATAATGATATAGAAGTAAGGGATGAAAATAGGTGATATTTAGCTGACATAGATATTAATGAAGCTGATATTGTGCAGGCTATTAATGAAATTAAAAATGGAGCTGCTGCAGGGCCGGATGGAGTCCCTGCTATTTTGTTAAAGAAAGTAGTTCATTCTATCGCAAAGCCACTTGCAATATTATTAAGACAAAGTGTAGATACAGGCAAGATTTATGATGAGCACAAATTAGCATATATCACCCCTACTTTCAAAAGTGGATCAAGACTAGAGGCAAGTAATTATAGGCCTGTGAGTCTAACATCACATATTATGAAAGTGTATGAAAGGGTAATGAAGAAAAATATTATGAAAACATTTAAAAATAAAAATAATTTGTTTAATATAGGACAACACGGTTTCGTACCCGGAAAAAGTACACAAACCCAACTGTTAGTCCACCGTGAGAACATATTCAAAAATATGAAAAGCGGAAATGAAACAGATGTGGTTTATCTAGACTTTGCAAAAGCTTTTGACAAAGTAGACCATAATATATTAGCAAAGAAAATTAGAAAACACAATATCGTAGATAAAGTAGGAAGATGGTTAAAAGAATTTTTACACAACAGAAAAACAGATAGTTATTGCAAACGATGAGAAATCGGATGAAACCAAGGTAATATCCGGTGTGCCACAAGGTACGGTGCTAGCTGCAATATTGTTTGTTTATTATGATTGAAGACATAGACAGTAATGTTAAGGATTCGGTAGTGAGTAGTTTCGCTGATGACACAAGAATAAGTAGAGAAATTACTTGTGATGAAGATAGGAACGCTCTACAAAGAGACCTTAACAAAGTATATGATTGGGCAGAGGTAAATAGGATGGTATTTAACTCTGATAAATTTGAATCAATAAATTATGGAGACAGAGAAGGAAAGCTATATGCATATAGGGGACCTAATAATGAGACAATCACAAATAAGGAAGCAGTTAAAGACCTTGGTGTGATGATGAATAGGAACATGTTATGCAATGATCAAATAGCCATTCTGTTGGCAAAATGTAAAGCAAAATGGGAATGTTTTTTACGGCGGCTTCAAAACAAGAAAAGCTGAACACATGATTATGCTTTATAAAACATATGTTCGTAGTCCACTTGAATATTGCAATATGATATGGTACCCACACTATCAAAAGGATATTGCACAAATAGAGAGTGTACAAAGGTCCTTTACAGCTAGAATAGAAGAAGTTAAGGACCTAGACTACTGGGAAAGACTACAATCCTTAAAATTATATAGTCTAGAAAGGAGAAGAGAACGCTACATGATAATTCAGGCATGGAAACAGATAGAAGGAATAACAGAAAATATCATGGAACTAAAAATATCAGAAAGAGCAAGCAGAGGTAGATTAATAGTGCCCAAAACTATACCAGGAAAAATAAGGAAAGCACACAGAACATTAATCCACTACGCACCAGCATCGATAATGCAGCGTCTATTCAATGCGTTGCCAGCTCATCTGAGGAATATATCAGGAGTGAGCGAAGATGTGAATTTAAAATAAGCTCGACAAATATCTAAACTGCATCCCAGACCATCCAAGATTGGAAGATGCAAAATATACCGGAAGATGTACTAGCAACTCTCTGGTAGACATTAGAGGCGCCTCACACTGAGGGACCTGGGGCAACCCGAACGAACTGTAAGGGCCTGTAAGGTAAGGGCCTCTCTCTCTCTCTCTCGTTTCGAATTAATATTTTATCTTAAAATATGTTGGATTAAATTCTCTCTCTCTCTCTCTCTCTCTCTCTCTCTCTCTCTCTCTCTCTCTCTCTCTCTCTCTCTGTCATCATAACGAGGCAGACGAAGTCAAAATTTCAATGTCTTTTGTAGTTATCTAATCCCAGCTTAAAGATCATAAAACATTAGTGCAATACGGTTCATATGCGCGAGTCGGGCTGTAGTCTACGTATTAAAAGCTGTTCCGATAGCATGTTTAATTATGTCTAGATGGGAAGAAAATTAATGTTCAGTTTACTGTATGGATTACCGTAATTTGTCATACTCACGTGTGCCTTCTTTTGAAGTCGTATACCAATACATTTTAATACAGTCAGATACCTACAATATACTTATGTTTTAAGTATCATATCAGGTATATATATATATATAACTATTATATAATATTTTATATATTATATAATATATAATATATATATATATATTGTATAATTAATATAATGTATATGAATAACTTGATCACGATGTATATAAACGTGATGCTATGTATAAATAAAGGTTTTTGCCACGAAGGAAAATTGAAAAGCGAGATAGCCGAGAACTTTCGGTCTTGCACGACCCTTTACTAAGGCAAAAACCTTTATATATATATATATATATATATATATATATATTATTATATACACAACATATAATATATAAGTACATACATATATATATATATATATACATATATATATATATATATATATATATATATATCAAATAAGATTTTTTCTATTTTCCTATAGAGAGAGAGAGAGAGAGAGAGAGAGAGAGAGAATGAATAACTTACTACGCTCCTAACTGTTAATTGACGTAATTACTTTCTCTCTCTCGGCCATCCCATTCACTTCCTCCTGAATGTCTGCAGCTGAGGGAAACTATCCTATTCGCACTCCTGCCACGGACTTCGAATGCCTTAAGCTTTTTTTTTTCTCTCTCAAGGCTTCTTGATTGCACTAGTCTCGCTTTATGTTAACGTCTTTGACTCCTGTGTATCGTTGGAGCTCTTGGGTGACCTAATCATCTTTCGTTGAATGACCTCACCTTTTTAAGCAGTGTATCCGTTGGTTTTAATGAAAAGATCATGTTTTTTTTTCAACAGGTGTTTTTGTCAGTTGTCAAATTGTGTACGATGGAGTGGGTGGGGTTTGACTTGAGTAGTGGCTTGATTTGGGGCTCCATCAAATAATATTTTACATATATATATATATATATATATATAATATATGATATATATATATTTCATTTTGTATGTATAGTATAATAATATATTGTATGTAATGTATAGATATATATATATAGATATATATAGTATATATATATATATATATATATTATCTATACATACATTACAATATATATATATATTAATAACTATACATACAAAATTGTATAAATATACATATATATATATATATATATAATATATATATATTATATATATAATATATATTATATATATATATATATATAATATATATATATTATAATTATATATATGGTTGGGTTTTGTATAAATATTGCTGTATGGAAAATATGTTTATAACGCCCATGATAGTTATCTGTTAGAACTTGCGCTGCGCCGACTACACGGTAAGCTTCTACGTTCATTTAATTCTGAAAAGATTGGATAGCATTCACGCCTGACCAAACCAAAGCCGTGGCCAGCCGCTATTTGTTCGGAGGAAATAGACGGCTTTAGTCGAACGTATGCGAGCAAAACTGGGTGTCCGGCAGACTCAGGAAATGAGAAAGGGGATTGAAGTGGCGTTTTGATGGTCAGTGCTTGCAGTGCGTTGCGTGAAAGCACAAGGGGAAGATCCTCTATTGACTGACTGATACTTCATTCACTGCTTTCATTTAAATGGACGGCAGTTTAGAATTATCTTCGTCATATGTATGATTGAGAGTTAGCATTTTTTGGGGGTGATTTTTTTGGTATGAGAGTTTTTTTTTATGGATGTTATTGTTGCTATTTTGGTGCAGCTCTCTCTCTCTCTCTCTCTCTCTCTCTCTCTCTCTCTCTCTCTCTATCAAATCAAATATATATAAATGTATGCGTGTATGTGTGTATTAGTTGAAAATACCTTTATATTGGTATCATCGTCAGTTTAAATGTGTAATGGAGTTTTATATATATTATATATACATATATATATATATATATATATATATATATATATATATATATATATATATAGAGTTGTATATTTGCATGTATATATAGTGTATGTATATTATAGATTAAAGAATCGAACTTCTAGAAGACAGTAAATTCTTGCATTTTATTTCCTTTTCCACCCACACTCCATGCGCTCCTTCCACCCCTCCCGCCATCTCCCTGGCACCACTGCCAAACAATCTGTTGTCAGTTCCATCGCAAATAACTCACCTGTAATCCTGGCGAGCGGAGATTGCAACGCCCTCGTCACCTCCATCACTCGGGAAACGATACCAGACAGACGACATAGTTCCTCGTCGTTCACGTCTGGCGAAATGAAAGGGAATACGTTGTTAGTTTTGTGGCAGCGTTGTATTTTTTCATCACGACGTTGTTTTGGATCTCGGGGAGCGTTTTGTCGGTAACGGTTCACGTGACTGTCCGGGAGCTTTTGTTGGTGAATTTTCAGTTGATTTGTTTGGTCGCGTTTTGTTCGTTATCAACGTCGTGATTATTGTGATCAGTAGAAATTTCCATTGCCAATTAGAAAAGAATTATTGTTCTTTAGGGTATTTAGCTTATGTATGGAGATTTACAATTAAACAAACACCATCCTTTTGACTGCAGAAATTAATTACGGATATATTTTCTACATAAATATTTAGAAAGCAAAATCTGGAACATGAGTTGGTACCTTCACGTAATGCTTGGAAAGTGTTAAACCTTTTTGTACCGATGTTATGACAGAGGTATCTCTCGGGTATTGGTGCACTTGTTAGACCGTAGAAACTATTTCATAAGTTGAATATTTTGAAGACTAGAAGGGCACGCGCGCTCACATGCTAATATACTCACGGGTACGTACATCCGACGAAGTGGAGAAAATCCATCACATTTTTCGTTGACATTGAGCA
>NC_087212.1:34905823-34915823 GCF_015104395.2 Macrobrachium nipponense
AGATTAGGTATGTATTAAGATGACGTACTGAAGTTAGTGAATTAATGATTTATACATTATAGCAACACAGGCATTCGATTGGATTTTAAACTGTAATTTTTGTTCTATGAAAGTCGAAAGTAGGCATTGTTTAGTTGTTTATTCGAAAAAAGCAGTAGAAATAAAAAAAGTTATGAGCAAATTAGATTTGACATGAACTAATCGAAAATCCGGTAACAATTATTTGTGTTAAACGACCATATTTAATCTCTGAAACAATGTCTTATATAGGGAAAATGGTCAGAGAAAATTTTTCCAGTGCTTGGTGGTATGGGTTGGAATGAAGTTGAAATAAAATCGTTTGTATATTTATGATATTAATACTAGTTGGCATAAGTGATTCAAGGTAGAGACGACGCGGTTTCAAGCAAATTTCTGAATTTTTTTTAATAAAACGGCAGGACAATGATGTTAGGTGGTCGATCTGTGTTTCCCTTTTAGTCATATGAATCCTAGGGCTCTTGTTGCTTTGTAATGTTTTACTTGATAACCACTGTCTTACAAAATAATGTCGATTATTAATCCCTAACGGTCAGCGTTGGTTGTCATTACGTCTAAATTCATTTGATGTTTCATGTTGCCTGGATGGCGTTAACTTTATGTAATCTCTGTAAATGTATTATCCTGGTGGAATGTAGAATTAGGAGATTGATTTCTGTTGTGTTGTCTTCCAAAGTCGCAGCAAAGTATTTATAGAGTAGCTAATGATCAAAAAGTTGAAATGAGAAGTCTGGGATCAGAAAGGTCATGCCTCGAGCATCTGGATGGATTTTCAGAATAACGTTTCAGAATTTCTGTCCTGGGGATATGGCTTGAACACTTTTAAAAAAATAGTGATTTAAGGGCTCTAGTCCTGTATGTCCCCCCTTTTTTTTATCTAGTACTTACTCGGTTTTCATCACCCTGAAAAATATAAAAATGATTTAGTCCGCTCATCGATCCTGCTAGAAGGGAGAGAGAATACTGTGAAATATGCATATTTTACCAAGAAAGTCAGTCTATCACAGGCATGCAAAAGCACATATATTTCAGAGTTATTTCACGTTAATACGTTCCACATTGAATGCAAATGACAAAGAATTCACTACAGAAGAAGCATTAGAAGATTAGTAGCATTAAATTATCAACATTGGCTCTACGCATATACCAGTTATATTTAGCAATCGTTTTTGTTCAGTGATAACCTTTTTCTTTCTAAGCATTTTTAGTGAAGTAGGACATTTTGATCTTTCAGTTCGCTTACCTGCTTTGCCTCCATTGTATGTTGGCAGGTGCAGGAGGTACAAACCCATTTAGCTGAAGTGTCAAGCGGAGCTGATGATATCATGGGCGAACCACATTCTGCACAGATCAAGGAACCAATGAATGTGCCCATTTCGGTAGGATCAAGGCATCTCTTGCAGATACAGGTGAATTGTTTGCACTTCTGCAGATGGTTTTGTCGGACAATGGTACTCCATTGAGGATCTGTATAGGAAATAGAAACAGTTGCTCCTCTAGGTATAGGGTCTATAGCCCTTACGACCATGTTCCCCTTGTCGGTGAACCATTGCTGTGCATTGGGCCGACAATCATGGTTCATAAGACCAGCCAAGGGAAACAGTCCTTGGAGTCTACCGTTTTTGGGGAGGACCACTTGGAATGCATTGGTGTCCCAGACAGAGCAGATTCTGTGAACCAGTTCAGAGTCGTCGAAAACTTTTAATCTGTTAACTATGACGCCAACTATTAGATTTTGGTTCATCTTGTAACGCTCACTTCCAGGTTCAAGGTTCGCTTGCATGGCCTTGAGGACTCTTTTATAAAATTCATTTTCTTGTATGAGAAATATTGTTCTAAGCGCTGCCATAACGACATATTGTTGCATGATTTCCCGATGTTTCTGCTCCTTTGAGGCTGCTCTTGCTCTCTCAATCATAGCCATTGCTTGCGCACGCATATCCTGAGGCATCTGTTGAAGCCTCTCCAGCATAATTCGTTGTTCAGTTGTTTCACCTTCTGAGCATTCAGCTGCACCTAGACGTTTTAGGAATTGGCACTCTGTCTTGTGGAAATCAGTGAGACATTCTGGCCCGCAGAGGAAGAAGCCACAGTCTGGGCATTTAAATGAGCTTGTTTGTTTGTAGCAGTTCTGGCAGTGAGGTGGAGACTTTGGTCTGGTTGCCATTGCTACTGGAGGCTCTACAAAAAGAATCTCCCCTGCAAAGATGTCACGTCTAGCCTTGAGATAACGCCCGACTGTGTCACTAACACCTATTTCAACGGGGTATGCTGTATCATCAATGTTACTTGGGTAGATCTTATGGGAAGTCAGTCTACTTTTCTTGTATTGGGTATTGCTGACGTGGTTTTCTCCATTACATGTACCATTCGTGGATGGGGCTTCGTTGACGTGGTTTTCTCCATTACACGTACCATACGTGGATGGGGCTTCGTTGACGTGGTTTTCTCCATTGCACGTACCATACGTGGATGGGGCTTCGTTGACGTGGTTTTCTCCATTACACGTACCATACGTGGATGGGGCTTCGTTGACGTGGTTTTCTCCATTACACGTACCATACGTGGATGGGTCTTCGTTGACGTGGTTTTCTCCATTACACGTACCATACGTGGATGGGGCATCGTTGACGTGGTTTTCTCCATTACACGTACCATTTGTGGATGGAGCTTCGTCGATTCCATATTTGTTTGCAGGAGTAAGGCGGTAACCATTTGTAGTATGAAAAGAACCATTAGTACCTTTATTGATGACTTTTAGGTCTTTTGCAGTAGTGCCACTGAAAGACGTTGCATTCTTAATCCATGCTTCATTATAAGGCAAGAGTTTCAACATGTATTCCTTGAAAATTCCAATCCCGTAAGGGTCATCAGATTCACTCGTATAACTGGTTTCTTTTCCGGTATAATTTAAAGACCCATTTGAGATGGAGGTATTTTCATAAAGAGCCATCTGCGATTTATTGCTGATTCTAATCTGCAACCAGAAGATTTGGATAAAGTTTATTATTAGTGCTTTGCAGAAGCCAGAATAATGTAGTAAGTAAACACTAAAATGTACTCTTTTTCACGGACAAATGTTGTTCTAAATCTTGTGCGTTAAACTTGAAAAAGAAAATATTTGAATGACTAGTAAAATTGAAAATAAACATATTTTTAACATTTAAGATCGAAATTGGCATCTTGGTGTTGTCTCTCTCTTGTGGTTCGTATAATGTTAAGGAAATACCAGTTAGTTAGCTGCCATAGACTGAGAATGATATCAGTTAACAAACAAATAATGTCCCACACAAGTATACAGCCATTAATTTTATTTTAGAGAGAAGGATGAATTTATTCACCATATGATTTAGTGATAGGAACCCATTGAATTGTCTAGATGAATTCTTTAGAGCTAATTTAAAGAAAAAGAATTGTGAGATATTAAGTTGCTAATGAGATCATTTCACAGGGCCATAGAGAAGATAGATTTGAAGTATGCTGCTAAAAAAATCGAAAAATTGCGTTGGCAGTGCATTAAAGGGAAAGAATTTATATATATATATATATATAATAATATATATATATATATCACATACATATACTATATATATATATATATGTATATATACCATACATCCAACATACATACATACATACATACATACAATAATGGGGTGACGGAAAGAAGGCCAGATATAAAAGGCCAAGGTCACAGTTACATCATGAATTGAAGGGAAGGGAAGGATTGGATTGAGAAATGCAGGAAGACGTATATATATATATATATATATATATATATATATATATATATATATATATATATATACACACATATAAATATATATATATATATATATATATATACAATATTATATATATATATATATATATATATATATATATATATATATATATATATATATATATATATATAATAGAATAACTATTCACTTATCGAGCATGAAAGTGTTTATCCAATATAACTATTGCTTTACGAATTGTATTTTTAGCAAATTCAGATAACAGGTATTGGTTTTAAGTACTTTTTTATCACTTTCCGATCTTTACCTTTATTTATTTTGTTTATAAAACCAACGCCATAGCTGTTGTCCGAGCTGTACTGCCGTGAAATGAAAAACTGCAACAGAAAAAAAGACAAAACACATAGGGAGTGTACCCTTATCTGAAGGGCGGGGTGGGGTGGGGGTCCGATGTGAATTCAAAATTCCGCCTCCCCTATTAAGAACTCTACCCAAAGATGGCAGATCCACTCAGAAATGTTACCTCAAAAAAGAGCTTATTTATGATTACGAAAGTTTCGTTAAATATTTCCGGCGCTGTACCTCTTCAATGCATTACGTTGTTGATCATTTCCATGCTATTAAATAGCTTATGGAATTCCTCCGTTGCATTAATCATTAATGTTGAATCTCTCCAGTAATGGAGAAGCGAGCTCATTTAATTATGATGTTCTAATTTATTATCCGTTCATTTTCTGTTGTTTTGTGCGGAAGATAGATTGGATGCTCATTCATTATGAAAGCGGATCGTCATGTCTTGTTTGCGGCTTAATTGCTCATATTATATTCTCGTGGAATGTCTCATTGTCCCACTATTTAATTGCTCTGGAAATGGGTTTATGGAGAATTGATGGAAGTGTATTGGGTCTCTCTCTCTCTCTCTCTCTCTCTCTCTCTCTCTCTCTCTCTCTCTCTCTCTCTCTCTCTCTCTCTCTGAAAGGGTTTTCATTTAGGAAGTACATCAGAGAACAGGAATAGTTATAGGGAGAATGTGTAGGTTTTAACTAGTGGAGAAATCGGGAGATTGCAAAGATCAAATGTTTGTTATAGAAAATTTGTTAGATATTTGAAGGTAAAGGAGAAGGCTGTAAGGGTAGTACTATAGCTGGTTCACTTAAGGTAGGATTCTTGGATGAGCCCTATTCTTACGAGACGTTTGTTTGGCGGCCGCTGATTGGCTGGTACCGGGAGGTAGGCAGCTCCCAGCCAATCAGCGGCCGCCAAACTAACGTCCTCGTAGCATAGGGCTCATTCAAGAATCTACCTTAAGTGAATCAGTTTATAGTTGTTAGTAAAGTTAATGTTAGACAAATATCAATAAGCATGTGTTATGTTTCCAAAGGTATTTAACGTATTTAAAAACATAGGAGTAGGTGTCATGTCATTTCGTGTTTATATTTATATAAATAGAAGATAACTACTAAATAGACTTGAGCAGAAACAAGAAACCAGCTTATACTATGCAACTCCATAGATCATTTACCGAGCCGACGGGATTGACAACGCGTATACATCATAGAGACATTAAATCAATGAGAGAAATGAAGTTTGTCGCTCGCTAATGGGATATTGACAGCATCAAGGAAATAAAGACTGGCAATTATAGACCCTTAATTGCTCATTCATTCCTGCCTACGTCGGACAATTAGGAAAAGTTTTGTGGTGCCTTTGCCAATTACCCCTCACCTCTCTCCTTCCCCCAGTGACACCCCTCCACACCCTCCCTCCCTCCCTGCCTCTCTCCCTCTCACTGCGATTTGTTTTCAGTTGTTTCCTCATTTCTTCTTTGGCTTTCCTCTTCCTTTTTTCTTCTCTGTTTTCTCCTTCTGGGACCCTTTTTCACATTTCTTTTCTTTGCTTTTGGTCAGACTCACTTTTTCTTATTCTTTTAATTACACTTTCTTCTTTTTGAGTGTCACTTTTATTTCGTCCGTTATTCTTCCTTTTTTTACGTTATCCTTCGTTTTTCTTAACCCCTCCTCCTCTTCAAGCGCTGCTGCTGTTTTTTCCGATAATCGCATCGCCTTTCTTTTTTTTCTCTCTCTTTTCCCCATTGCAGTCTCTTTCTGTATCGTTTCTCTTTCGCTTCCATGAAACAATTGAAAGTATTCGCTTTTTTCTTCGTTTCAGCTTTTTCTTGGCTTCATAAATTGGCAGACCCCTCCCCGACAGTCTTTTTTTTCTTTCTCTCTCTCTTATTTCTGTTTCTGTTCTTGCCCCGTTTTTTATTGCATTTTCCCATTATTCTGGGTCTTCTTGTCTGTACGCTGTCATTTCTTTCGATTACGTTGCTTAATTCCTTACTACATTTGTATCATTTGATTTCTTTTGTTTTATTTTCTCTTTTAATTTTCATTAAAATTTTACTTTTATAGTTCTGTAATTTACTCCGTTTCCAACTTCCCTTTCTTTTTTGCCTTCACTGACTTAGAAATTCTTTCTTTTTTGTATATTTTCTCTTCACTTTTCATATGTGTTTATCATCTCTATTCATCTGGAGCAGATTAAGATTCCATGATTTTCTTATGTTTTTCTTTATATTTGCTTATATTTTACTGTTTTTCCTTTCTCTTTCTTGCTTCAAAATATTTTTAATGTTTTTTTCAAGTTGTACCCTTAGATTAATTTTTTAAATAAATTCATTTTATCCTTTGTTGATATCTTTCATTTCCGTATTACTTTCTCTCTCTCTCTCTCACTCTCTCTCTCTCTCTCTCTCTCTCTCTCCTCTCTCTCTCTCTCTCTCTCTGATGTCGACTGCTCAGCCAACAAAAGCAGTGGACATGGCAAGTGGTATTATCTTTAGCAGCTAAGGCCCCAGAATATTTCAACGAGAAGCTAAGATAATAAATAATTACGTCTCTGGTACTGTGGAAGAGATTGGCGGAATATGTATAAGTACGTGTTTGTACAGTGGATGAATGTTGCTTGTTTATTACAATGCCCAATGGCTTATGTTTGGATTAGTACTATTTGCGGCCTTGCGGTACTCAAGAACTTGTGCTTGTTCATAATTGTTATCCAATGGTATTTTCACCTATGTACGCAGTCATCTGCATTTTCTTACTGAATATACAAAATATGCACATGGTACATGAGCTTCTACATACTTTATATACTATTTTTATATAGTTACGCTCATGAATCATCCCACTCACAAGTTTGTTATACATTTACGTGTGCATGCTTCTCTGATAGAGGTTCCATAAACTTCACAGATATGAGGTTTTCATACTTATTATATACAAGCTTGTTTACTTATAGACCATACCTGCCTGTACACTCGAAGTGCGCTTGGACTCAAGATCACGTATTTAGTGTAATACACGGGCGCTGTATGTAGGCATACATACATACTATGATCACAGAAGTGCTAACGAATAAGTGAACTAGAAGGTCTGAACTTGCACCAATGTATAATATTTATAAAAAAAAATTGTGTGCAACTCCATGAACATTAAACTTACAAGCACACAGGACATATAAGATTATAGTTCACACTATGGCTCCGAATCTCCATCAGGTGCATGATTGTCGCCGTATCCTCTATCAAGGCCAATAAGTCCATTCCAGCTAACATTGCTTCTGTGTTCTCACCAGAGATTCTCGCAAGAAAGCCACTTGTTACGATAGGCAAATAAAAAAATGCCCCAAATTTTCTTCGGCGCATTCGAGTTTTATGTACAGCGTATAATGCTTTATGAAACTCTCAGCCACGACCTGGTAGTGGCCTGTGTTTGGTACCCTATAGCTGTGCCAGACGCACGGTCGTGGCTAACTTTACCTTTAAGTAACATGAAAACTACTGGGGCTAGAGAACGGCAATTTGGTATATTTGACAATTGGAGAGAGGATGATCAACATACCATTTGCAGCCCTCTAGCCTCAGTAGTCTTAAGATCTGGGGGTGGACGGACAGACGAATGGCCAAATCAGTTTTTTTTTTTTTTTTTTTTAATACAGAAGTCTTAAGATTTGCCACCACAAAAATACTTCAATTTTCAGTGACTCCAGAAATGCTGGTGAGAGCTCTTGAGAGCTGTTGTCGCAGAAATTGTCTTGTACAGACAATTAAGTTTTCATTCCCCAGATTATTGGCAGCTGCTGTAAATAAATATTGAAGTATGTTGGATCTCTGCCCGTGTGGGCATTAATGAAAGAAAATGGAGCAGGCTTTAGATCCGCCGAAGCCACAACTGTTGTGACAGGTCAATAGTACGTAGAGACTTGTGTTAGAAATGTTTCAACATTAAGAAAATCCGTAATTTTGAAAAAGAAGATTGATTTTTCGGAGAAATGAATCTGATAACAAGATCCGGGGTTCAATCCCGGTACGTTGCCTGTCGGTCGATCTAGAGTCAAGAGAAAGGGTATGGTACTGGACCGTGGGTAACGGTAACCTCATCTGAGAACCTGCCTTTCTAGCATCTAGCATCACACCCTTTTAATAGGAATGAAGCGGTAATATATAATACGAGTATATTTATATATGTGTGAGTGTGTGCGCGCGCGTCTTCTATATCATACATTCCTGTCATTACAGACATAGGTAGGATTTTTTCTTTAAATTAATTATTATGGTTTACCTATGTATTTTATGAATTCCCAGATTTTGATATTGAAAGTTTGTGAATAATAGTGAAATACGTACACATGTTACGTATAATGGCTAGAATAATTATATTTTATTAATGAAATCATGCATTTGTATGATCGCGTCGTATTGGTTTTTCTTTTAGGAATTGCTTCCATAATATTTTCAAGGATAATGATCTGATTTTATAGAGACATAAAGGGCATTTAACATCGGTTCTGAATTTAAACAAGAGGCAGCTGTTTGAACTATTCTGAAGTAGGGTATTCATGCGATGTATAAATTCGCTTTGAAAACGGCGTAAATGTCAGTGACCGTTCTGAACTTCTTCAAATTATGCTCGATTCCCCAGAGAAGTTACCTAAGGACTTCCTAAATTGCATTTTAGCCCGCGAGGTAAATTTCCCGGTCCACGTGAACGCAAGTCATATTTCACGACGGCAAACCGTCGCCTAACTTTGTTATAATTTGAGTCCGAAACGCTTTTCACGCTCCCATGAATGTGGAATGAAACTAGTTTCACGTTACTCTGGGCGTCGTGAGATTTGGAAGAAAGTTAAGAGAGAGGAAGGCTCGAATTCAGATCTCCTCGGCGATTCATCCTCTGCTTCCTTCCTTCTCTCTTCTCTCCTCCGTGGGAGATGCGGCAGAAGGGAAGGTGATTCTTCAAGTTGTACCACTACTCTCTTCCCGTAGGGGGGCTAGTGCCGTCAGTGCGCCTCATTTAGTGCGCTGTAGTTATTTTTTAAGGTTCTTTGCAGCTTGTCTTCGGCCCCTAGCTGCAACCCATTTCCATCTTTTGACTGAACCTCCGTTCATACTCTATTTCTTCCATCTTACTTTCCACCTAACAATTGATTCATAGCGCAACCGCGATGTTTTCCTCCTGTTACACCTTTCAAAACTTTTTACTGTCATTAATTTTCGTTTCAGCGTTGATTGACCTCATAGGTACCAGCGCTAACCCTTTGGCCTAAAATCCTGTATTCGATAGTCTTTATTCTACTTTCTTGTTGCTGCCTGACGAGGGAGAGCAAAGTCGAGAATTCTGTCTTGTGAGAGACGAAGGGGGAGGTTGAACTCACTCCATATTGGGAGTCAGGATGGGTCCCGAGGTGTGGAAACATAAATCTTCCCAGCAATGGCTATGCTGCCATTTCCACCTGTTTGCTCTGCCGAGCTGCATTTGCGGGAGGTTCTGAGAGAGAGAGAGAGAGAGAGAAAGGGGATCCGAGTGTTTTATGATTTGTAAACCACTGATAACGGCAATTCTCCCTTTCTTTTATTTGTTCGAAGGAATTTTTTTTTTTTCCGGATCACCCCCGAAACGACTTCCCGAGGGTTTGTTACCGTGTCTGTAATTTAATTGGTCATAGAAGATCTGATATATATATATATATATATATATATTATATATATATATATATATATATATATATTCGTCGTTGCTTGCACCGCTGTTGTGCTTGGCGTTCTTGGCATCTTTTCATCCGTGGCCAGTGGGCAGCAATACAGAGTCTTTTTGAACCCAGCCGGTCATTCGTAACAGGTAACATAAAGATAGGAGCCAGTTTAAAACTCTCTC